>NC_079203.1:31019098-31141598 GCF_026745355.1 Beta vulgaris subsp. vulgaris | reverse complement strand
ACCGCTTGCGCAGCTTTCGAGGAAGCATGCCCCTTACCGACCAAGACTCGATGTTCAGGGGTCAACTTGGGCAACCTAGCATCATCGACCGTTTTTTCCCAACACGCTTCCCTCGCCTCTTTTCAATAAGGGCAATGCCCTCGTATCCGAAGTGGCAGCCACCAATGGCGGCTCCGGTAGCTACACGGGTCATCGAAGTGGCATCGGACCAACCGAGCGTCACATGGCAGACAAGGGACAAGGGACATGGGTCATTCCGTCAATTACCCCCACCAAGGGTATTTCCGTCAATTTATACCCGAAGGGTATTTCCGTCATTTCCTTACCCGGACATCTTATCGGAGGGACATTGGGCGACTTAGGGTCCCATTCGTAGCTCCCGGGTGCTACAGCAAGGCCCTTGGGCATCGTAAGGCCGCGTCGCCCAGCGGCCTCGCCCATGGTAGGTGGTATTCAGCAAGAAGCACCTACCCCCTAAAGAGGTTTAGTGGGAAATAGGGCTATGCCCCAATGAACACACTTTTGACAGTAGAATCACACGGCCTTTTACTCACGAAAATTATATAATAGTGCCCAGTTTTTTTTTTTTACATGAATCCTCTGTATATGACCTGAAATTTTTTTAGGAATTTTTTTTTTTCTGGAAAAAAATCATTTTTTTTTTTGTGAAAAATGGGCTAAATGTGGCGAAAATTAGAGAAAATAGCGAAAAATAGAAGTAAAATTGGGAAAAATCTGAAAAAATCTGGAAAAATACTTTGGGAGGTATACTTAATTTACGTATTTTTGTTTTACAAAAAATAAATATTTTTTCACGAAAAATGGGAAAAAACGGCTAAAATAAGGAAAAATAACGGAATAATAGAGAAAATTCTGGAAAAATGAGGAAAAATATGTTTTCACATATCCTTAATTTTGGTCTATTTTTTTTTGAGAAAATAATATTTTTATGAAAAATAGGCTAAAAATAGGGGAAATATGGGGAAAAAAGGGAAAAAATAGGAACACATATTTGATGGGGTTAAAAACCATTTTGGGGATACTCAAGGGTCCCAAGATACGATGAGGGGTGATTTGGGTCGATTTCAAATGCCATAATAGGACTTTCCAAGCACTATATGAGGCGTTTTGGGTCCTTTCGAATGTCATGCTTTGAGAAAGTGCCTACTCTTTCTTTCTCATCTTTGGTGCGGTTGAGATCCCACCTATATTGAACCAAGTGATAAGAATTCCCATGTACAACTATGCATCCAAGCACTATATGAGGCGTTTTGGGTCCTTTCGAATGTCATGCTTTGAGAAAGTGCCTACTCTTTCTTTCTCATCTTTGGTGTGGTTGAGATCCCACCTATATTGAACCAAGTGATAAGAATTCCCATGTACAATTATGCATCCAGGCACTATATGAGGCGTTTTGGGTCCTTTCGAATGTCATGCTTTGAGAAAGTGCCTACTCTTTCTTTCTCATGTTTGGTGTGGTTGAGATCCCACCTATATTAAACCTAGTGATAAGAATTCCCATGTACAACTATGCATCCAAGCACGATATGAGGCGTTTTGGGTCCTTTCGAATGTCATGCTTTGAGAAAGTGCCTACTCTTTCTTTCTCATTTTGGTGTGGTTGAGATCCCACCTATATTGAACCAAGTGATAAGAATTCCCATGTACAATTATGCATCCAAGCACTATATGAGGCGTTTTGGGTCCTTTCGAAGTCATGCTTTGAGAAAGTGCCTACTCTTTCTTTCTCATCTTTGGTGTGGTTGAGATCCCACCTATATTGAACCAAGTGATAAGAATTCCCATGTACAACTATGCATCCAAGCACTATATGAGGCGTTTTGGGTCCTTTCGAATGTCATGCTTTGAGAATGTGCCTACTCTTTCTTTCTCATCTTTGGTGTGGTTGAGATCCCGCCTATATTGAACCAAGTGATAAGAATTCCCATGTACAACTATGCATCCAAGCACTATGTGTAGCCTCTTGCCCTCTTGCCCAAGTGCTTAAGTGCAAAGTGCATTGTGCTTTAGTGCTTAGTGCGTGCGCGCGCGCGCGCGCGCGTGTGTGTGTGTGTGTGCACCATCAAGCACACCACCAAGCACTATGTGTAGCCTCTTGCCCTCTTGCCCTCGTGCCCAAGTGCTTAAGTGCAAAGTGCATTGTGCTTTAGTGCTTAGTGCGTGCGCGCGCGCGCGTGTGTGTGTGCACCATCAAGCACACCACCAAGCACTAAATGGGGCCCAACCACCCCATGCACCTTGCGGGCGCGGCGCACCATCGAGCACCACGCCATTCGAAGAATCAAGTTACCATGCGCCACCAAGAACCGAATGGGGCCCAACAATTTCATGCACCACAAGGGCACCGTGCAAGGTGCAAGCACCAAGCACCAAGCACCAGGCAGCCATGGCCCATGGGCAGGCCTAGAGCATCACCAATCACTACCCCCTAAAGAGATTTAGTGGGAAATAGGGCTATGCCCCCAATGAACACACTTTTACAGTAGAATCACACGGCCTTTTACTCACGAAAATTATATAATAGTGCCCAGTTTTTTTTACATGAATCCACTGTATATGACCTGAAGTTTTTTTTTGGTATTTTTTTTTTCTGGAAAAAAAATCATTTTTTTTTGCGAAAAATGGGCTAAAAGTTGCGAAAATTAGAGAAAATAGCGAAAAATAGAGGGAAAATTGGGAAAAATCTGAACAAATCTGGAAAAATACTTTGGGAGGTATACTTAATTTACGTATATTTTTTTTTGGAAAGAATAATATTTTATGCGAAAAATGGGCCAGATAAGTCAAAAAATAGAGAAAAATAGAGGGTAATTTGGAAAAATTCTGGAAAAATCTTGAAAAATATGTTTCGACGTGTACTTAATTTACGTATTTTTGTTTCAAAAATAATACATTTTGACGGGAAATGGGCAAAAATAGGCCAAAAAACAGTGAAATATAGGAGGGAAAATACATGGAAAATATTTCACGCCTCGAAGATACTTCAAAGCCCCCCTTACGATGCCGGATGATCCCCATGGGGCCTCATACCTTCATTTCCTTCCCACTTTTGCCTTCCCTTGGCTCGCTCGGCACGACCCTAGCTGGGGCTAGGAGGGCCTCCGAACGACACCACATGACCCTTCCAGGACATGAGGGTGCCTTCAAAGTGCCTCCCATGGCCCTTGGAGGCAACCCGTGGGCTCCGGTGCCCGGGCCCCGCGGGCCCTTGGATTCGTATCCACGTTTTTTCCAGTTTTCGGGCCATTTTCCGACTTCCCGGGGCCCGACGAGGTTTTTCGTCCCGGACCTCCCTAGGGTCCCCGGGGTGCCCGAGGATCCCCCATGGGGACTCAGACCTTCATTTCCTTCCCACTTTTGCCTTCTCTTGGCTCGCTCGGCACGACCCTAGTTAGGCCTAGGAGGGCCTCCGAACGACACCACATGACCCTTCCAGGACACGAAGGTGCCTTCAAAGGGCCTCCCATGGCCCTTGGAGGCAACCCGTGGGCACCGGTGCCCGGGCCCCGCGGGCCCCCGGATTCGTGTACTATATTCCACGTTTTTTCCAGTTTTCGGGCCATTTTCCGACTTCCCGGGGCCCGCCGAGTTTTTTCGTCCCGGACCTCCCTAGTGTCCCCGGGGTGCCCGAGGATCCCCCATGGGGCCTCAGACCTTCATTTCTTTCCCACTTTTGCCTTCCCTTAGCTCGACCCATGCTGGGTCCTAGGAGGGCTTCCGGATGGCTCCCCATGCCCCCCTTCTAAGGCACGGGTGTGATTATCTATATGTATATTGTACTCATGTCATATGCATGTATATTGCAATCATTGCCAAGGGGTAAGTTCTAAAATATGGTTGTACAAAAAATATTGTCGAAATATCAACAAAGCGGTTGAACCCCGCGGGTGCGGTGAATCGTCAATCACTTCCCCCCTTGTCTTTGAGATGATTTTCTTTTGGTGCCAAGTAGTATACTTCTCAAATTTGACGAATTCATTCGATGGAGGGAAGAGGAAGACGATTCGAGGTTGGGGGAGGGGTGGGGGAGACCGGTGGTGTGGGGGAGACCGACAAAAGCAGCTTCATGGTAGTTGGTGTTCGAAGGGGAAGGGTGAGGGTTTGGCGTTCAAGGGGGAAGGATGGGGTGGGGAATTCGAAAGGTCGGGGCGGGCTGGCAAAAGCAAAAGCAGCGTCGGTGGGGGTGGGGGAGGCCGGCAAAAGCAGCAGCGATGGGGGTGGGGGAGGCCGGCACGCACATCTGCGGTGGGGGAGGGGGAAGTGTAGGGGCTGGGGTGGGGTGGAGGGGAGGGGGTGGGGGTGGGGGTGGGGGTGGAGGTGGAGGCACGCACATCTGATTGTGAATTTCACGATTTGTCGGGGGTATTTGGTGAAATAACCATTAAATATATAAAAAGCTAAAAACTTGAAATCTTTAAAGCTATAAGTAAAATTATTCCTAAATAAACCTTCGAATTTTTGGAAGATCGAAGTTTCCCATCTCGTTGAAAAAAAGATAAACTTGACCGCAATCCTTGACTTTCTTACGTCCTCTCACTCTAAGGGCTTGTTCTCTTCAGCTTGTTTTCAGTTCAGTTCAGTTCTGTTTAGTTCAGTTCAGTTGAATTTAGTTTAGTTCAGTTCAATTCAGTTCACTTCATTTCAGCTTTGGACAATACTTTTACTCTCACATATCACTATTCATTTTAGTTCAGTTCAATTCAGTTCAGTTCAGTTTAATTCAGTTCAGTTCAGTTCAATTCAGTTCAGTTCAATTCAATTCAAACAGTTCAATTCAATTCAGTTCAGTTCAGTTCAATTCAGCTATTTTTTGCCGAAGAGAACAGGTCCTAATTATCTGCTCCTCAAATTCGAAATAGGTAATTTAATGCTGGAAATCCGAAATTTTGTGTGGTGCTTTTAGGTAGAAATCTGGAATGGATGAATGTAAAGAGCGATGTAATGTAAATTGTAATGAAGAGGTAGGGTTAGAAACTACTTCTACTTATTTTTTTATTTATTATCCTTGCTTTGTTAAATTTGTATATCACTTTTTGTATACAACTACTTTCATTATTAGATTACTAGCTTTCTAAGCATACGATAATTTGATATTTCAGAATGTCGAGTAGATAGTTCTATATGCACGCAATACATGCAGCGGACAACTCATTATTGGAGTTTAAGTTGACAGTTTTTTCAATAAAGTATTTGTTTTGTTCAATTTATTAGAAGTTATTTTCAATAAAAATAAGTTGCATAATCACCATGTTACGTAGTATAGACTAGTAAATATATTTTTATCTCTCAAAGGGTTCTTCAATGGAGACTTGTGCAACGATGTCCTAGTCAGATAATCATGACCCTGAGGTTCGTTCCCGAACCTGCAAAAAAGGGACCCACCCTGGAGGTTTTGGTGGTAGTCCCCCCTCCGAAGCTTAAGCCATGTATCAGGTGTGATAAGGAAAAGGAGATGGAGAGAGAAAGTGAGAGAGAGTTTTCACAAAGTAATAGTACACACTACTAAAAAAGGTACTTTTCTCATGATTTCAAGGACTATTTATAGTGTTTGGGATCTGATTACCGTACTTTGAGGTCACCATAACTTCAGGGCACCTGATTGGCTAGACAATCAGAGCTCGACACATGGCAGACAATGATTCGAAGGCAAATATCAACCAATCATATGCAACCGTCTTTTGAGATTTGGGCCCAACTATCTTGTCAGCCAAAAAGGTTGGCTGGTACTTTTCCTTAATGAAAATCAGTACTTCAGCCATCTCTTTTTTGTTGTACTTCTTCTTAGATAGGAGATACGTGGACGCTTCAGATGGATCCACGTGTTCCTTGGAGAGCCATTGATTTCATGGCTA
Source organism: Beta vulgaris subsp. vulgaris (assembly GCF_026745355.1). Lineage (NCBI taxonomy): Eukaryota > Viridiplantae > Streptophyta > Magnoliopsida > Caryophyllales > Amaranthaceae > Beta > Beta vulgaris. Next base: position 31,135,725 of record NC_079203.1, on the reverse strand, counting down.
CAACATTTGCTCCTAAAAGGGTATTTTACTACTAGCGCCAAGACGGTTAAAAACCCTTTTACTCAGGGGAGTAACCTTGTTTTTCAAAAAATGGCAAAACGCGCAACTTTGCCGATTTAACCGGTCACTTTTTGATTGATTTTGAACCCGACAATCATTTTACCTGGATAGCAAGTTTTTTCACCCCTCTATAAATATGAATTTTTGTCCTTTCTGTAGCCATTTCACACCTTGAGAGAATTTTTTTAGAGAGAGAGACTCTGCCTTACTTCCGAATTTCTAGAGAGAGAGTGAGCTCGTCTAGCTTCCACTATCTTCACCGACCGTCTGAATCGCTCGTCAGGTATCCCCTTTTTCTTCTTTGTTCTCCTTTATTCTTTATTTTTCTTTAGAAAATCAATAAAATTGTATTCCTCATGTTTGTTGAATAATCCCGGCCATCCAAGAGTTGGTCTTGACGCTGGAACCGATAACTTTCCTTCTTCGACGCGTTCTAGATTTGTTGGGCCTATTTTGGCCGATAATGCATTTCTTGTTTATGGATTTGGACGACAAAATCAGACGACCCGATCTTTACCTGTGAAGGGTGATCTGGCGCGTGTCAAGCAAAATGCCCGTCTTAGACGTGGAATAGTACTCTCAACCTCCAGTTCTGAGATAGAGGCGTCAACAGGGCGGATCCCTGAAGATGGGGAACACGAATCTAAAGTGTGCCGCCAACGCTCGAGCATTCTTCCCCTGGCAGCGTCGAAGAAAAAGGGGCCGACCAAATAATTCAAGAAACAAGCCCGTCTGGAAAAGATGTTGAGATGGCAGAGGGAAACGAAAAGGGGTAGTAAAGGGTTATTCATTCGTCCATTCCTATGCCGGGTTACTCCTTCGTCCTGCCAGGTAAGGAAGATACTGTTTTGAGTCCTAACCGGCCACATCGCCGTCAATTAGCTGGCCTTAGATGCGGGGTAGAGATTCCCCCTTCATCCCTTTGTTGGTCGATTGCTGCATCATTACATCATCGGCCATAACCAGTTCGTTGGCCCCCAACTCTTGACAGAATATACTAACTTTTCTTGACGTCTGCCAGTTGCGGGGTGTTCGTCCTTGTTTGTTGGCCTTCACTCAGATATATTATGTATTAAAGGTCCCTAAAACAGTAGAAGGGGCATGGTTCAGCGTCTGTAATCGTCACGGCTTCCTCACCCCTTGGGATAAGTCGTCTAAGATGCATGCGTGGAAGGCCGAATTCTAATTCATCCGGGAGCCTAATGAGGTCGTTGTTAGACGATATTGCTACTATAGGTGGATGCCCACAAACAATTGACGAACATCATCCTTCTTGGAGCTGGAAAGCAATACCGAGGAAGAGTTGGTAGAATACATCAGAATAGTGGAGTATTCTAAACCAAACAACTCTTTTTTCAAGGGACCATCCAACTGGATACCCTTCAAAGAGATGTTTTATGACGATATCCTGGTCACTGTTGGCTTATGGTTGGCCGAAGATAGAGGTATAGCGCAAATTTCTCTCAAGTAAAACTTCCCGTCCAAGGTATTTACTTTACTAATTTTTGTTTTTTCTTGCAGCCTCTGCCAAACCCGTCTTGAAAAGATCTTGGACGGGAGACATTAGTATGTCAAGATTCACAGACACCGATCCCTCTGGAAAGAGTTCAACAAAATCTACTCTGAGAAGAGGACAAAGACGTTGGTTAGTGAAATATTCTTTCTTCTGTTTAATTTTTTTCTTTGGCCGTTCCACTTTTTAGACGAAGATCCTTCATGGTAGGAGAACGACCAAAACAAGCTAATTTCCCTTGGCCAAGGACTTTCATCCAGATTTGAGGCCATAGTTTTGGATGTACGCTCTTTATAGAAGGCGGCCACACTGGTCGTCTTCCTTAAAGAGGGACCTTCGTCCAAGATTGGATCATATTTCTAGAAGAGGGCTTTCTCCAGATGGAAGGTGGCCTAAACATATGGCTTTTCTTGCCGGCTTCCTTCTTTAGGTATGAGTCATCCAACCCAGATTAGGCCAGCTTATTTCTGCCGGCTTCCTTCCTCAGGTGACCCTCATCTGAAGAACAAGATCTAAATGGATGGATACTTAGAAACGCTCTTTCTAGGCTGGTATCCTTTGTGCTTAAGCACGACCTTTCTTTGTGGCCGACTTGCTTAGGCAATCAAGAAGCGTCCAAGTTTATTATCACTTCATCTTTAAAGATTGTGTTTCTGACTTGTTATTTTTGTTTTAAAAAAATTTCCCAATGTTTAAGGCGTTGGCAGGAAAGGCGGCCGCCAAGAAACTACCATCAACAACCGAGGATCAACCCCCTCCTAAAAAATCTTAAGGCTTTACAACCAAGAAAAAGGCAGATCGAACGTCTGCCCAGAAGGTTGAGAAGCCTTCCAAGACGGTCGATTGAACGCTCATCGTCCCTTTTGTCGGGGATGACGCAAATTCCCTCACCACTACTCCTATGTTTGCCACGCAGCTGGATACGGTTGGGCTTATGGGAGATAATCCTGTCGTGGTCGAGGAGTTGAAAGAACAACCGGACGCGGTTGATAAACAAGGCTCGGCCTTTAGCGTCCATGTTGCTAGGGTAGTGTCCCAAATTCCCCCGACTTACAGATCCGCCTCATTGTCCTCTGGTGAGTCATTCTACTCCAACGTAGTTAGAAAACTGCGCATTAGCAGACGTCTAATGAGTCTGTCCAACAGACTAGTAGTAGTCATCCCCGTCAGAGACGGTGACTCATCTTCTCATTTAGATAAGGGCAAGGATCCAGCTATTGCTGCCCCTGAAGCTCCTCCGGCGTTGTCGGACGACGATTCCTCGGTGGCGTTTGCCAGGATGACATCGATCGATCGTCAGAAGCTCAAACAAGAGCTCTTCAATTGTTTCCCTAAGTCCTACATTAAGGGTTAAGGGGTGCATCTTCTGGGCATGTAGGTTACATATCTCAGCTTGCTGTCGAGCTACATTTTTCTCTACCGTCTTGCTTTTACACTTGTAACATTTTTTCATTTGTTATGTACTCGTCTACTAACTCAATTTATCCTCGTCTTTTCAACTCTTCGCTCGCAACATAATAACTTAGGATTAGGCAAAATTGCTCAGGAAAGAAAATAAGAGGCTTGTCCACCAGGCTACAATCGCCGGGGACAAAGGCTATGTACGATATTCAGATGGCGAAAACTCTTCACTGTCAATCTCAGGAGGCCTAGGAGAAGCATTCGGCAAGATGGAGAAAACAAGATATACCTCCTCTGCATCAAGAGCCTATTGTTGAAGATTTAGAGTATAAGTTAGTTTATTTCATGATACGTTGTTTCAAGTTACTTGGCTATGGTGGTGTTGCTTGAATCATTTGTATGTAATACTATGCTTGGTTATTGACATTTGCTTCCAAGCCTCGAAGTGTGTTGTAGTTATAACAAGCTACACAAGCAATAGCCTCGCAGCACTCTCTCACGCACAAACACAGACGAGGAGGCAAAGAGGTGCTCGGACTCGCGACCAGCTCGCACCTCGCGACGCTGTGCACTCCCCAAGCAAAATAAACGAGGAGGCAGAATGATGGTCACGAGTCGCGACCTGGGTCGCACCTCGCGACGGTGCCCAGTCGCGACTCGCGACGCTGCTTCGCGGCTCGCTATTTGCGTCTGTTTTCTGCGGTTTAGCGTGGCTTCGTGGATAATGACGGTTAGTCATTGTATGGTTTCGGTTTTCAGAAACTATCAAGCATTAGTATATATATGAGTATTCTCATATGATGAAGGGGGATGAAAAATTAGATTCTCTCTCTTGCATAAGAATTAACTAAAAAGTTCATCATCATTACAAACTTTTCTTCCTTTCACTCATTTTGACAAATCTCATAACGAGCGTGATATTTGTTGTTCTTCTTTGTATCTCGGAAGTGAATTCCTTGCAACCCGTGCTCAGTGTAGGGTAGGAATATTGCTTTTGGGAAGGTGTATACACACGCCTAGAAGATTCATCATTTCATAGTATTCATCTTATTCACCCTTTTTCTAGTTCTAACAATCCAAAAGCAATATTACTTGAAGATGGCTACGGTACGTGAAATGACTTCGAATTTTCAGAAACTTGAAAAGTTTGAGGGTGTGGGATTCCGTAGATGGCAAAAGAAGATGCATTTTCTTCTCACTTCTCTTTCGTGGCATATGTTTTGAGTACTCCAAAACCGAGTTTGTGGAAGAGGAAACTTTGGAGGCCTCAAGGAGAAGGAACAAGTGGGAGAATGACGATTATATATGCGTGGTCACATTTTAAACGGTATGTCTGACACTTTATTTGATTTTATCAATTTTATGAATCGCTAAAATGCTTTGGATGACCTTGAGTCAAAGTACATGGCCGAAGATGCATCTAAGAAGTTCTTAGTTAGTAATTTCAATAACTTTAAGATGAATGAAACAAGGCCTGTGATGGAACAATTCCATGAAATTCAAAGGATTTTAGGAAGTTTTAAACAACACAAATTAGTATGGATGAAACTTTATTGTATCTTCAATAATAGACAAATTACACCAAGTTGGAAGGATGTTAGAAATACTCTTAAACATAGGAAAGATGATATAAATGTGGAACATTGGGTGCTCATCTTCGGATTGAAGAGGGCATTCGGGTTCAAGATGGACAAAAGGAGGTAAATCCTAATTCTTCTACCATTAACATGGTGGAGGATGGAAAGTTCAAAGACTCAAATCCTAAGAAGAGGGCTAATAATTTCACCAAAGGCAACAACTTTAAGAAGCCTAAGAATGGTGGAGGTGTTCAACAACGTGGTTGTTGGGAGTGTGGCAAGCCCGGACACTTCAAAAGGATTGCTTCCTATGGAAGAGGAAAATGAACAAAAAGAATGAGCAAGGTGGAGGGAAAGGCGAGTCTAGCCAATCCCAAGCCAAACAAGGTACTTGTCACAACTTTCATGTAATTCAAGTTTGAATTATATGTGTATGATTTCTGAAATCTTTTGTGTACAGGATGATTGTTCATGGTATATCGATTCAGGAGCTTCAAGGCATGTGTGCAAGGAGCGGTCTTCATTCAAAACCTTCAAGGAGGTGGACAATGGAGAAGTTCTATACATGGGAAATGACTCTACAGCTCAAGTTCTTGGTGTAGGACAAGTAGAGTTGGTCTTTAGTTCCGGCAAATCTCTAGTGTTAAGAGATGTTGTATTTGCTCCGGAACTTAGGCGTAATCTAGTGTCAGGAGCTATCTTGAATCGAATAGGTTTTAAAATGGTTTTTGAGTCGGACAAATTTATATTATCTAAGGGTGGTTTGTTTGTTGGACTTGGTTATTTGTGTAATGGTATGTTTAAACTTAGCATTTCAAATGCTTTAGTAACAATGTGTGTGTTATTAATGATAATTCTTCTCTTTGGCATTTAAGACTTGGTCATGTTAATTATAGAAAATTATATTCTATGGCTAAGGATGATTTAATTCCTTCTTTTGATCCAAGTATTGAGAAGTGTAGAACATGCATGCTTACCAAAATAACTAGGTGTTCTTTCCCTAATAATGTGGAAAGAGATACTAAATTGCTTGATTTGGTACATAGTGATCTTTGTGATTTTCATAGTACACCTTCTTTAGGAAAAAAAAATATATAGTAACATTTATTGATGATCATTCACGATTTTGTTATGTATATCTATTGTCTACTAAAGATGAAGCCCTAGAAAAATTTGAGATCTATAAAAATGAAGTAGAATTGCAACTAAGTGACAAGGTTAAACGGTTTAGAACCGATAGAGGTGGTGAATTTCATAATCCTAGTTATTTCCAAGCTTTAGGAATATACATGAAACAACCGCGGCTTATACACCACAACAAAATGGTGTAGCGGAAAGAAAAAATAGAACTTTACAAGAAATGGTAAATTCTATGTTATCCTACTCGGGTTTGAGTGATGGTTTTTGGGGTGAAGCGGTTTTAACCGCTTGTTACATCTTGAATCGTGTTCCTATGAAAAAGAACAAAGTTAACCCCTTATGAATTATGGTACAAAAGAAAACCAAATCTAAGTTACATTAGAGTTTGGGGATGTAGGGCAATAGTGAAAGTGCCGGAACCTAAACGTAAAAAGTTAGGTGAAAGAGGAGTTGAATGCATCTTTATAGGATATGCTTCTCATAGCAAATCCTATAGGTTCTATGTTATAGAACAAAACGACTTTTGGTCGGTTCACACTATTGTGGAGTCAAGGATGCAATTTTTGATGAAAATAGATATTCATCGGTTCCTAGACCAAAGGATATAACTCCAAGTACCGAAATTCAAGAATTGATCAAAATGATGATCATGAGTTAGATGAACAAATTCTAGATGAAAATGTTGCATCTACATCAACTCAACCAAGGAGAAGTAAACGGGTTAGGAAAGAGAAATCTTTTGGCCCGGATTTTCATGTATATTTGGTTGAAGGATCAAGAGATAGTGTTTTGACTAAATTTCCATATGTCTATAATGTGGAAGGGGATCCTTTAACATATGATGAGGCCATGCAATCTCAAGATGCTTCATTTTGGAAAGAAGCTATTGATGATGAAATGGACTCAATCATGGGGAATAACACATGGGTTTTAGCGGACCTACCTCCTAAATGTAAACCAATAGGGTGCAAATGGATTTTCAAGAAGAAAATGAAAATCGATGGAACTATTGACAAGTTCAAAGCCCGGTTAGTGGCACAAGGCTTTTCTCAAAAGCCGGGTATCGATTATTTCGATACATATGCACCTGTAGCTCGAATCTCCACTATAAGATTATTGATTGCCCTTGCAGCAATTCATAATCTTGTGATCCATCAAATGGATGTCAAGACTGCGTTCTTGTATGGAGAATTAGATGAGGAGGTTTACATGAGACAACCGGTTGGATTTGTTGTCAAAGGTCAAGAACAAAAGTTTGCAAACTAATTAGATCTTTGTATGGGCTAAAACAAGCACCTAAGCAATGGCATCAAAAATTTGATGAGGTAGTGTTGTCTAACGGATTCAAATTGAACAATTCAGACAAGTGTGTATATAGCAAATTTGATGACAATGGTCATGGTGTGATGATTTGCTTATATGTAGATGACATGCTAATTTTTGGAACTGATTTATCCCAAGTTGATGGACTAAATCTTTTCTATCGTCTAAGTTCTCAATGAAAGATTTGGGGGAGGCGGATGTCATTCTAGGAATTAGAATTAAAAGAAGCAAAGGTAAATTGAGTTTGTCTCAATCTCACTACATCGAAAAGGTTCTTAAGAAATTCGATGTTAGTGGTTGCTCTTTTGTGTCAACTCCAATGGACCCTAGTGAGAAATTATTACCTAATGTAGGTAGTGCTGTATCTCAACTTGAGTATTCAAGGGTGATTGGATGTTTGATGTATGCAATGACGAGTACTAGGCCGGATATCGCATTTGCGGTAGGCAAACTCAGTAGGTATACTAGTAATCCTAGTAGTGTACAACATTGGCAAGCTATTCGTCGTGTGTTAAGGTATTTAGGAAAAACCAAGGACTATGGTTTATCCTACAGTGGATATCCTTCGGTTTTAGAAGGGTATTCGGACGCAAGTTGGATCTCAAAAGAGGATCACTCTTCTACAAGTGGATGGGTATTTCTACTTGGGGGAGGTGCTATATCTTGGGCTTCCAAGAAACAAACTTGCATAGCGGATTCCTCCATGACTTCGGAATTCATTGCTTTATCTTCCGCAAGCAAAGAGGCGGAGTGGTTGAAGAATCTCATGATTGAGATTCCTTTGTTGCCAAAACCGATATCGCCATAGCGATTCATTGTGATAACGATGCTGCTTTGGCAAGAGCATATAGTCAAGTCTATAATGGTAAGTCAAGACACATTGGTGTGCGGCATAGCTACATCCAAGGACTTATCAAGGATAGTGTAATCACTGTTGACTATGTACGTACAACGTATAATCTAGCGGATTGTTTTACAAAGGCCTTGGCTAGAGATAATGTAAAGAGGATGGCAATCGGTTTAGGATTGGAGCCCCTCGAGAATCACGAATGAGGGAATCTTAACTTAACGCCCAATATGACGTTGGGTCTTAAGTTCAATAAGATTAATTTCTTCATTTAGATGATTGTAGAACTTTTATTCATCCTAAGTTTATAGTTCTATAACTGTGTTGTATAAGGAGGTTGTATAACTTAATAGGTCTCTTGTTTATGCTTTTCACAGTAGCATGTATTTTAGAGATCTACCTATGTAAGTGTGAAGTTTAGCCGCTTCAAGGAGCTATTGGGGCATAGCTTTGATACACTTATGAATAGATATGGACACAAGGCTTTATGTGTCGGTTTATAATGAGTTTAAGTAATTTTATCTTGTGTGTATTGTATATCTTCGGGTTTCCATTATGTATTGAAATTGGTTCAATCGTTATCGACACCAATTGGATACGGATACTTGGAATGTGTACTTACTATATGGAAGTTCAAGTTTTATACACTTTCATTTATGCATAAGATTGTTTGTTATGATGATGTTTAGTGCATAACTATTATATATACTCTAAATGGGGAGGATTGTTGGAAGATTTAGAGTATAAGTTAGTTTATTTCATGATACGTTGTTTCAAGTTACTTGGCTATGGTGGTGTTGCTTGAATCATTGTATGTAATACTATGCTTGGTTATTGACATTTGCTTCCAAGCCTCGAAGTGTGTTGTAGTTATAACAAGCTACACAAGCAATAGCCTCGCAGCACTCTCTCACGCACAAACACAGACGAAGAGGCAAAGAGGTGCTCGCGACTCGCGAGCCAGCTCGCACCTCGCGACGCTGTGCACTCCCCAAGCAAAATAAACGAGGAGGCAGAATGATGGTCACGAGTCGCGACCTGGGTCGCACCTCGCGACGGTGCCCAGTCGCGACTCGCGACGCTGCTTCGCGGCTCGCTATTTGCGTCTGTTTTTCTGCGGTTTTAGCGTGGCTTCGTGGATAATGACGGTTAGTCATTGTATGGTTTCGGTTTTCAGAAACTATCAAGCATTAGTATATATATGAGTATTCTCATATGATGAAGGGGGATGAAAAATTAGATTCTCTCTCTTGCATAAGAATTAACTAAAAGGTTCATCATCATTACAAACTTTTCTTCCTTTCACTCATTTTGACAAATCTCATAACGAGCGTGATATTTGTTGTTCTTCTTTGTATCTCGGAAGTGAATTCCTTGCAACCCGTGCTCAGTGTAGGGTAGGAATATTGCTTTTGGGAAAGTGTATACACACGCCTAGAAGATTCATCATTTCATAGTATTCATCTTATTCACCCTTTTTCTAGTTCTAACACCTATATGAAGAAATATATGAACAGGAGCTTGCCGTGGGAGTGGTCTCGACCGATCTGACAGCCGAAAGGGATACCGCCCTGGTGGCCGCTCTTCAACTGAAAAAGAGAACATCATCCTTAGGGCTAAAAACCTTCGTTTGAAGGAAGACTTGGCCCAAGCCTTCAATTACGCCAAGGATGTTATGAGTGAGGTTATTAACACCTCCAAATCCTGGGCCGTGAAGGCTTTTGAGATGCTGGCCGAGCCAGACGACATTCCTCGCTATGAACGCCGTCTGAACATCTAGGAGAGCCTCCACAGGGAAACGGTGGCCGGCAAAGGCCCCCCATCTTCCAGGAGTCATCGGACGACGAGGAAGAGGCCGAGGATGAGAACGGGACTCCAGTGGACGATGCGACCATCCCTCCAACTAAATAGTGTACTTAACTTTACGCTTATCTGTTGTTGTAACTGGGCCAAAGGCCATTTTGTAACTTAGTTCTTTTAATCTAGTTTAGGCTGTAACTTTTTTGAACAAATATATATATATGGTTGATATTTTGTCTAACAAAGCAACTCGTCCCATTCTAAGGATGAATCTCAAATTTGACAATAACTCGTGCAACTACGAACAACTCATAACTTTGTACGATCTAAGCGTAAAAATAACTCATCCTGGTTTACTGGACAACCTCCAAATGGTGTCCTAAATGGTGGTCGGATTTCATCATCACTCAAATATTTCAAGTTCCAAAGTTGCTCGTCCTACAATATGGACTAGCTTCCGTCCCTGCAGTAGTTAGACAATAGCAATCCATCTTGAATGACCGGACGACCACTGTGCGGTGGACAAGTTTCATCTTTACTTCAAATATTAACAAGTGCCAGAGATGCTCGTGTGAAACTAAGGACGAGCTTCTGTCCATGCACTGCTTGAACCAAATAGTTACCCGACCTGATTTACCGGACAACCACTGAATGTTGGACGGGTTTCAACTTTACTTAAAATTTATCAAGTGTCGGAGATGCTCGTTCAGAACTATGGACAAGCTTCTGTCTATGCACTGCTTGAGCCAAATCGCAACCCGTCCTGATTGACCAGACGACCACGGAGTGTTGCAACTTTCGTCTTGTTCTTTGATGATGAATTTCTTTATGTTCCTACTCTCCCCCCCTTATTGGGACGAAGTGAATCCTACTTTTTGAAGCCACTAAGTCCTAAGAAGGAAAACGGCTAAATCGCTTATTAATTATGGAATTATAAGGGTAAGAGTCGTTGAGTGATGGGTTGAGCATGCACCTGGTCGACTCTCCATATAGAGTATTATGTAGTTTTATTAAAAAAGTTTTCCTTTAATTACTAAGATTGTTATTACCTGGGTGACCTTGCAATTGAAAGTAAGATTCCTTTGCTAAGGCTTGCTTATTTCTGGTCAGCTGTCTTTAGGAGACTGATGTTTCTCTTACTAGAGATTATCAATTTTGCGTATATCCAGACATATAACTTATCTTGTAGATTTGTTACATGTTGGCCGATCTCCTTGAGGAATTAATGTGCATCACATAAATGGTTGTTCCCTGCTTTAATGTCACTCTTTTTGTTTATATTGTGGACGTTTCAGCTTTTCTTTACTGTCTTACTAAGTTAATGTTAATTTTTAGACAACTAATTTTGCCAGTGGTACAATTCCCCTAAGTAAATAACTCTAAGTAAAGAGTAAATAAACAATATAGGGAGAAAGTAGAATTGTATTATATAAATTTTGCTTGGCTATACACCAATGTACATGTATACATATATATCTTTCTTCTTTGTCCGTGGCCCTTGTGTTAGAAATTATCAACTACAAAGCGATCATGTTGATTGTCTGAATTAGATGTGATATTTTTTTCAAGGCGTCTGAGTTCCAAGTTCGTTGGATTGGACGACCCTCCATATCTTGGAGACAGAAAGTGCCGCTTCGTACCTCCTGGACGATTAAATATGGCCCTTCCCAATTTGGTGTCAGCTTACCCAACTCCTTGGCTCTTCCAACAACTTCCATTTTTCTCAGAACCAAGTCCCCTACTTTGAGTGTTCGTCTAATGACTCTTTTGTTAAAGTCTCGAGTCATTCGAAACTTGTACAATTGCATCCTTAGTAGTGCATTGCCCCTGACATCTGGTACTTGGTCCAAGGTTGTGCACAAAGTAGTCCAATTGGCGTCTTCTGTGTACAACATGACTCTCAGGATGGGTTCCTCAATTTCAATGAGGCAGAACAGCTTTAGTGCCATCGACGAGCATGAAGGGTCTCTCTCCTGTAGAGTTCTTGGTTGTAGATCTAATGGACCACAACACCAACTATAGTCCTTCAACCTATAGTCCTTTGGCATTGTCCAATTTCCTTTTGATGCCATTTGGCATGATTTTGTTGAAGGACTCTACTTGCCCATCGGCCTGCGGGTGGGATACGGCTGCAAAGTGAGCTTTGATCTATCTTTCTACCAACCAATCCTTCAAATTTGGCGTTTCAAATTGTGGTCCATTGTTAAAGACGATGGACTGCGGCATGCCGAACAGTGTAATGATGTTTTTCCAAACAAAGCCCTTGACATCATTCGTTGTTATCTCCCATATTGCTTTAGCCTTTACCCATTTAGTGAAGTAGTCCACAACTACAATTGCAAGCTTCTTTTGACCAACAGCCACCGGGAAGGGTCCCAGGATTTCCATTCCTCATTTGGCGAAAGGAAGTGGGAACAAAATAGGAGTCAAGTAGTTGGACGGCTTCTGGTGGAGATTTTCATGTTTTTGACAACTATCACACTTCTTTGCGTAGTCAAGAGCGTCTTCCTTTGAGGTAGGCCAGTAATATCCAGTCCTTAAAGCTTTTTCCCGCAATACTCTTCCCCCAATGTGGGATGCACAAGCTCCTTCATGGAGTTCTTTTTATACTTTCAGTCCATCATCCCTTGTGATGCACTTAAGAAGAGGACGATTGAACGCTTTCTTGTAGAGGGTCTCATCTTCCCTCGTGCCTTCACATACTTAGCTTCTACTGGGTAAAAAGGTAGCCGCCTTGTTTTCTTGAATTCTATAATAGGCTCCATCCAAACTGCCCCTTGGCTAAAAAACATCACTTGATCTTGATCAATACTCTTCTTTGGTTTAACCTCCCAGAACACTGTTCTTGGTGCATCACAGTCAGCCGAGCTGGCCAATTTTGAGAGAGTATCTGCTTGATGATTTCTGACCTATGGAACTTGGTCAAGGAAAAATCGCTTTAAGGGCTCAATCTCATCCTCGATCAGACACATATATTTTCTCATTGATGCTTCTTTACATTCAAAATCTCCGTTGACTTGACTGACGACTAAGAGGGAGTTCGATTTGTCCTCAATCTCTAAAGTCCCAGCCCCAACTAGAAGCACTTCATATTCAGCTTCATTATTGGACGCTTAGAATCGGAATCTTAGTGCATATTCAAACTTATCTCCTTCTAGAGATTGACAAATGAAACCTGCCCCACACCCATTGACGATAGACGATCCATCCACCAAGAGCATCCAATGCTTCCATTTTCCATCAGCCGGATCTGATATTGGTTCTATAGTTGGCCGAGTAAGCTCAACTGTAAAATCTGCCAAAGCTTGCCCCTTCATGGCTTTCCTGGGCTCAAAAGATATGTCGAACATGTTTAGTTCTACCCCCCATTTCAGCATTCGTCATGAAGCTTCCATTTTTTGCAAGACTTGCTTCAAAGGTTGGTCAGTTTAGACTAGTCTATTGTGGGCCAAGAAAAAAGGGCTCAATTTTCTGTTGGCATGACAAGCGCCAACCCAAACTTCTCCACCAGTGAGTATCTACACTCCGCGTCTTTTAGCACGTGAGTAACAAAGTACACTGGGATTTGTATTGACTCCCTTTTCGCCAGCAAAACATCACTCACAGCTTGAGGCGACACAACCAAGTATACGAATAATTTTTCACTTGCTGAAGTGCTTGATCAACTTCTGCTGTCCACTCATGCTTAAATTTTGTCTTGTTGAAAAATAATGATGACATTTATACCCTGATTTGGAAAAGTTCCAAGAGCCGCTAAGCACCCCGTAAGGCGCTGCACCTCCTTAATCTTGGATGGAGATGTCATGTCCAATACAACCCGGATTTTCTCAGGACTGGCTTCTATTCCCCTTTAATCTACCAAGAATCCTAAGAACTTCCCTGCTACAACACCAAAAGCACATTTTTTGGAATTCAACTTATACTTTCTGAGAGTTTCAAAAGTTTCTCCCTGGTCATCAATATGGCCTAGCTCCTGCCGACTCTATACTATCATATCATTAATTTATGCTTCCATATTCCTTCCCAACTATGGCTGAAAGACCATGTTAATCAACCATTGAAAGGTGTCTGGTGCATTCCGAAGGCCAAAAGGTATCCTCAGCTAGCCATACAAACCTTTCTCTGTAATAAAGGACGTCTTGTCCTGGTCCTCTACCCACATGGGAATTTGGTGAAATCCAGAGTATGCATCCATGAAACTTAACAATGCATGACCAGCCGTGAGTCTACTAGCCGATCCAACTTAGCCAGAGGAAAACTATACTTGAGACAGGCCTTGTTGAGATTAGTGTAATCCACACACATCCTCCATGTGCCATCGAGATTGGGTACCATAACCATGTTGGCTATCCATTCCGGATAATAAATTTCTCTAATAAAATTAAATATCAACAATTTTAGCACTTCCTGGTCTACCGCCTGATTTCTGGCCGGCCCCAAATGCCTCTTCTTCTGACGAACTAGCTTCAGACTTGGATCTATGTTTAGCTTGTGGATGGCTACTTCTGGGTCAATTCGCGGCATCTCCTTGACACTATAGGCAAACACATCCTCAAATTCCTTCAACAATCTTACCAACCTATTCTTTAAGTCAGGGGTACGAGCAGACCCAATCTTCAAAGTTTTTTGTGGACGGGCTTTATCTAAGCAAATGTCCTCTGGAGACTCTACAAGCTCTGGACGCTCAAGTGTCGCTCCCATGATGGTCATCACCTCTTATGACGAGGGTGGTTCATGTTTAACGGGCATATACTTTATCTTCTTGCTGGGTAAGTGGCTGGACGGTTTGCTTAGGGAAGCAAGCTGCGTCTGAGGACTTTCAATTACTGCCCTCAAACTATCCACTTGGTTCTTTATAAACTCGACCTCTTTACCCTCACCATCACCCTTCACCTGATCTTGCTTCTCTTTTCTCCAGGATGATGGTTTCAAAGTTGTTATGTAGTATTCTCTGGCCGCCTGCTGGTCTCAATACAAGGAACCAATTTTTCCACTATGACATTAAAACTTCATGAGAATGAGATGTGTGACTATAACTGCTTTGATATGATTCAGAGTTGATCATCCGAGTATGACATTATAATTAGTCAAATCATGGACAACCAAGAACTTAACAAACAACGTCTGGGAGGCCTCCTTCTCGCCAACTCGGACGGTAGAGTAACTATTCCTATGGGATGAATAACTTCCCCACCAAACCCAATGAGTGGATGGTGGAATGGAACTAAGTCATTCTCATTGAACCTTAATTTGGACAAACAATCAACGCTTATGATGTCCGTAGAACTTCCAGTATCAATCAGAATTCTATTGACTCTCATATTTGCTATTTTCATCTCTACGACTAGAGGATCATCATAGGGGGTTCTCAACTTTCCCCGATCTTGCTCAGTAACTACCACTCTAGGGAACCGAGTGACTTTTGCCTGATCAGTTAGCAAAACTTGGACAAGTTCCTTAAGGTAGTTCTTGTGCCCTCTATTGGTTGGTCCACAAGCGGCAAATACTCCTCATATGACCAGAACAACATCCTCGTCAGTACTCTCGCTTTCCTTCTTCCTATTATGACGGTCATCTTTTCTCTGGAACTTCCTTTCCCCTTGATAAGTATGAATTCATCAACCCTTTTCGAGCTAAATCCTCCAAAGCACTCTTAAGGTGCTTGCACTCATTACTCTCGTGACCACAATCCTTTTAAAATTGAAAATACCTACTCTTATCCCTATTTTTGTAAGGAGTCTTCATCTCTGCCGAAGCCTTAAGATCATGCTGATCTTTTTTCTCCATGAGAATGGAGTATTGATCTGTGCCGAAGGCTATGGGTTCTACTGAAGATTCAGACCCTTTCCTTTTACTTCGCTGGGACGAAGATGTGGTGGAAGTCATAGCCCAAGTCTCAACTTTTTTAGGATTGCTCATCTTTAGATGAGTTACTTCTTCAGCCTTCTTGGACTCCGGATGCTTCGCTTCAACACAAACTTCAGTGGCATGGATAAATGCTTCAGCCACTCTCAAGGCCTCAACAAGAGTAGTAATTTTATTTTTCACGAGGTCAAATTTAAAACTTCTTGGCCTCCACCCTTTGATGAAGGCGTCAAAGGCCACCCCAGCATTGATGCCCTGAATTTGCAAAGCTTCCAGATTGAATCTTTTGACAAAACTCCATAGAGCTTGTTTCGGTCCTTGAATGATCTTACCCAAGTGCATGCTAGTCTTTTTCTCTTGCTGATTGCCAACATAATGGCTGGTGAAAAGGTAACTAAGTTCTGTAAAGTTGTTATTGAGTTAGGGGGAAGTTTATAGAACCAAATTTGAGCCACTTCTTTTAGAGTGGCTGGGAAATTATTACACCAAGTGGCATCATCTACAGCCTGGACATACATCTGGTGCTTATATGCGGACAAGTGATCGTCCGGATCAATTGTTCCGTCGAAAGGTTCTATTGTATGAACCTTAACCTTTGGGAAGTGGGGCGCCTCCATGATTCTGGCCGAGAACGGAGTCGACCAGTTGACCGGAGGGCTCCCGACTGTCCCTCAGTGGGTATGTGCTCCCTATGATATTCCTTCAATACCGGATTGGAAGCGGTGTTTGCCTGAACTAGTCGCCTAAACACAATCAGTTGTAATATTGTTTTTTCCTGTCTTGGATGAACAATAGAAGGACACAAACTTCTCCCTCCTGTTTTGGATGGTAACCTCAACAGAGGATCTTTCAGATAGGGAGTAGATCATGTAGCAAAGCGTTGTAACACTGCAGCTTTCTTCGCCTCCAGATATTCTCGAGCATCTGTTTCCATCCGGTGTCCATTTGGATGACATTATCTAGAGTTATGACTATCAATGTCCACTCCATCTTTCTTCGTTGCTCACTGCCTTATGGCTGCTTTTCTCTGGCCTCCCTCTTAGAAGGTTCCTAAAGAACATGCCGGCTTGGACTTGGACGGTTCTCCTGGGAATGCCCCCTAAGAGGAGTTGGATTGATAGCGACTGGATCTGGATTTTTACTTGCAAACATAGCATATTGTTTTTGATTTGTTCCTGGACGATTGCAACCATCTTATTCTGAAAATCATTCACAACGTTCTCCAGATGGGAGGCAGTCACCGGACGTTCAATATTTTCCTGAATGACAGGCTCTCGACTTCGTCCAGGAACATTGACAATAGTCGAAGATCACTCTCTCGTGGTGGTCTTTCATCATCGACAATATCCTCTACTCGAACTTCAAATCTTCGATTCCTTACTATGTTGGACGAGTGACAATCAGTCATCGTAGCGTCTCCCCCACTGATGGCATCAAATTTTACGTAGTATAGACTAGCAAATATACAGTTTTCGAACCGTGTGCAACTATGTCCTAGTATGATAATTCTGATCCAGAGCTTCATTTTCGAACCTGCAAAAAGGGACCCACCCTGGAGGTTTAGGTGGTGGCTCCCTCTCTGAAACTTAAGTCAAGTATTAGGAGTGATGAGGAAAAGTAGAGATAGAGAGAGAAAGTTTTCACAGAGTAATAGTACAGATACACACACTAATCGAAAAATATGCAAGGGTTACGGTCAAAACAATCCTAAGGGTTGCGTTTTTGGCCAGCAACCCTTATTTAGGAAGGGTGTGGTTTTTAACCAAACCGCAACCCTTCAGTACTTGAAGGGCTGGTTTAATAAAAAAACGCAGCCCGTCATTATTAAAAGGGTTACGTTTGTTCATAAACCGCACCCCAAACATGTTTTTTTTTTTTATAAAAAAATAATACCCACAGGCTATAACATACCCTGTTGCCCCCAGCACTCCGAGTCCACACCCACCTGCCCACCTCCCCATCTCCACACCTTCCCACACCCCTGCCCACACACGTGCCCACCCCATACCCTGCGCCAACCTCCCACAACCCCAACACCCCCTGCTCCCCCTAGCCCACACCCACATGTCCACCTCCTCACACCCTGCCAACCCACCCGCCCACCTCCCCATTCTCCTGCCCACCCACCTGCCCACTTCCCACTATCCTTCCCACCTCCCACACTCTCCTGCCCACCTCCCCACACCCCTGACCACCCACCTGTCCACCCAAGAACCTCAGACCACCTCTCACACCCTCAACACCCCCTGCTACACCTTGCCTACACCCACCTATCCACCTCCCCACACCCCTGCTCACCCACTTGCCTGCCGAGACCCTCAAACCACCTCCCACACCCCCATCACCCCTGCTGCCCCCAGCCCACACCCCCAGCTCACACCCACCTGCCCACCTCCCTACAGCCCTGCCCACCTTCCTAACCACCTTCCCACCTCCCCACATCCCTATCCACCCTAAACCCTCAGACCACCTCCCCACACCCCAGCACCCCTGCTACCCCCAGCCTGCATCTACCTTACCACCTCCCCACACTCCTTCCCACCCACCTCCCCTCACCCCTTCCCACCCACTTTCCCACCTTCCTACACCTCTAACCACCCACCTGCCCCCTCCCCCGCTGAACACCTCCCTTTCAAAAAAAAAAAAAACAAAATAATGCAATAAAAATAATTTGTAAATAACTTAAAAAATATATTGAAATAATGTATAAAGTGTACATTAGAAGAATTGATAAAGTGTACATTAGAAGAATTGATAAAGTGTACATATTATCAGGAAAATAATATCCCAAAATCCTCACAAAATGTTTATAAGCAATCGTCACAAAGGTAAGTCGCTAACGTATCCCGAACTTCATTTAATATCTCCATGGTAAAGCGCTTCAAACTTTTATTTATTTAAAACCTTGCAAAACGACCAAGGAATTAAACACATACTATAAGAATTCAATCATTTACCATAGTTAATAGTTCTAAAAATTACATATACCTTCCCGAAATTCAACCAACAATAAATTGAAGGTTAAAAATGTACATACTAGTTATATTATACCTTATATAGTCATATTAAAAAAAAAAAAATTGGAGTTAAATGACTCAAAATCTAATACTTGGACGTGAAAAGGCCAAAATAGGCCTAAAATCACATTTACGTTCCCGAAATTCGACCAACTATTGATGCAAGCCTAAAAATGTACGCAATAGTTATATTATGCCTCATATTATCATGTTCAAAAACCATTTGGGGTTAAATGACACTTGAAGTACAAATTGGACGGGAAAATACCGAAGTAGGCCTAAAATCACATTTACGTTCCCGAAACTCGATCAACGACTAATGCAAGCCTAAAAATGTACAAAATAGTTGTATTATGCCTCATATTATCATGTTCAAAAAGAATTTGGGGTTAAATGACTCGACAAGTACAAATTGGATGGGAGAAGGCCAAAATAAGCCTAAAATCACATTTACATTCCCGAAACTCGACCACCAACTAATGCAAACCTAAAAATGTACACAATAGTTATATAATACTCATATTATCATGTTCAAAGCGAATTTGGGGTTAAATGACTTGAAAACTACAATTGGATGGGAAAAGGCCGAAATAGGCCTAAAAATCACTAGCTACAAATGTAGAGAGTAAGGTCAGATGACAAGGGAATGCCCATTTGGTAGTAGCGGTGGAGGTGGTGGGAACTGAGGCCAATGTAAAGAGCCATGTCACATGGCAAGGGAATGATCATTAGGTGGTAGCGGCGGTTGTCATAGAAATATTACAAATGTGGGGAGCACCAGATGGGCATTCCAACGCCAAGTGATCTGACTCTCCACATTTGTAACACTTCCACAACCACTGCCACCCCACTGCATTCTCCCTTTGCCATGTAGGCCTAAAAGCACATTTAACGTTCCCAAAATTCGTCCAACTAATGCAAACCTAAAAATAATCTACTAGCTAGTTACAAATGCAGAGAGTAGGTCACATGGCATTGGAATGCCCATTAATTAGGTGGTAGAGACGGTGGTCTTGGAAATGTTATAAATGTGGAGAGCACCAGATGAGAATTCCAATGCCATGTGACCTCACTCTCTACATTTGTAACACTTCCACAACCACCGCCCCCACTGCATTCCCCCTTTGCCATGTAGGCCTAAAAGCACATTTAACATTCCCGAAATTTGACCATCAACAAGAATAAGCCAAAATATCATCATACTAGTTATGAAGTGGACATATTAGACATACCTGAGTGTATGTCTCATGATTTCTTGACCTTCCGCCGTTTCTTAGGATCTTCAACAACATGTATCCCTTTCGTGTGATCTACAAACATATAGTTCTCCGACATAATCACATCATCTTCTACTCTATTTTCAGGAAAGGTAAAAGTTATCCTTAAATGCATCATACTCTTCCTCATCATCAACATCACCTCTGAGGATACTCCTTTTGCCAGGTACAACAGTTGACCACTTATTATCAGCAGGATCAGTTACATAAAATACTTGTTTAACTTGTGAGGCAAGTACGAATGGCTCTTGAGTTTCACGTAGACGACCAAGGTCCACAAGAGTGAATCCGGAAGGATCATCCTTTTTTACGCAACGTAGATTATCGTCAACCCACTTGCAGCACAAGAGAGAAATATGAAAATTACAATAGTCTAGCTCCCATATTTCCTCAATTCACCTATAATAATTATTGTCAGCAAGTACAAGCGACTTATCCTTCGAGCTTGTGTATTGTGTAGATGACGCCACAAGTGAAACACAACAATTTTGTTGCGATGTCGACTTCAAATCTTGATGTTCAGTCCAAAACGTATACCCATTCATATCATAACCCTCATAAGAGCGTACAACTTCACGAGGACCAAATGGTAACCACTTGACTATTTTAGAAACACTTTCATCCAAATCATTCACGACACGTGTATGAAACCAATCAATGAACGTCTTGTTATGCATTGACGTCAATGTCCTTATTCCTTTTCAAGGGTTGCTAACACGTAATTCCTTCATATGTTCATCTAAATAAGGATGGACAACTGATATGTGATGCAAAACAAATAAGTGAGCTTGTGTACGCTTCTTTATGGAAGGTGAGATCAATTCAGAACCAATTGTACCTTTGCCCTCAAGTCCGCCCTCGTGTCGAGATGTAGGAAGTCCAACAGGATCAACACTAGCAAAATACTTAGGCACAAAATTACTGACTTCTTCACCTACAATCCCTTGAATTATACTACCTTCTAGTTGTGCAGGATTTCGAACTTTATCCTTTAAAGTACCCATATATCGCTAAAAAAGATAGCATCACTGCGAATACACTGGAACACACAACTTAATTTCTTGAACTAAATGGACAATTGGACCATAATGTCAAAAAATGCAGGGGGAAAAACATCTCAAATTTGCCTAGAGTTTCAAATACTAGGCCTGCAAGGAATCGAGGGGTGATGGATCTAGGAATTTGCTGCATATTATATGGGAAAATGAACAAATAAAGTTTTGTAATTGTGTGCTCACATGCTTTGGAAGTATCCCACAAATTACAATCGGTAAGAATACTTGCATCATGACATGGCAATCGTGATATTTCATACTCGATAACTTCAACTCACCATTTAAGGTAACAAATTGCTTCATATTCGATGAGTAGCCACTTGGACCCTTAATTCCATACAACGACTAGTAAAAAATCTGTTTCTCTTGTCTTGACATCGTATAGCAAGTCGGTGGCAAATAATTCTTCTCAAAATCCTCCACCTTCTGTTTTCTTTTAAACCTTTTCATCCACTACCATCTTCTTGCTTCCGTCCCTATTCTGAGCCCACAACTTTGGTCGAAGCCCCTGTTTTTCCAAGTAAAGTTGTGACGCCTTTACATCTTTTGTCTTGCCCGGAATATTCATAAGTGTCCCAAGAATATCATCACAAACATTTTCTCTATGTGCATGATATCCAAACAATGTTTGACCTGTAGATCTTTCAAGTATGGGAGTTTTCCAAAAATCGACTCCTTTTTCCATAATCCCATAGGTCCATCAACCACATTTGCAAGTTTACCAAAGATTGTTTCAATTCCCTTAACCTGATTATGAACTTCACTACCAGTTAATGGTCTACGAGCAACTTCCTCTTCAACTGTCCCATCGAATGCGTTCTTCTTAAACCGATAGGGATGGTCGCGTTTGAGGAGCCTTCGTTTGCGCATTCAGACATGTTTGCAACTCTTAAGGTGTGTGGACTTCATGTCATCTATACAAATTGGGCACGACTGTTTTCCTTTTGTATTATCCCCAGATAAGTTCCCATAGGCTGGATAATCATTCATTGTACACAAAAGCATGGCACGCAGAGTGAACATCTCATTAGCATACGCATCAAATACTAACACTCCTTCATTCCACAACTTCTGTAAATCTTCAACAAGTGGTTGGAGGTCTACATCTATGTCATTTCCAGGTTGTTTCATCCCCGATATAAGAAGCGACAACATGATGTACTTGCGTTTAATGCACAACCAAGGAGGCAAGTTATAAACCACTAAAACTACTGGTCATGTACTATGCTGAGAACTAAGATTGCCAAAAGGGTTCATGCCATCCGTACATAATCCAAGCCTCATATTCCTATCCTCGTTACCAAATGCCTTATGCCCCCTATTGATATTTTTCCACTCAGGCGAATCAACTGGATGCTTCAGCATACTGTCTTTCTTCCTACGATCTACATGCCACCTCAAATTCTTTGCATCTCCTTTAAATGAGAAAATGCGCTTAAATCTAGGTATTATGGGTAGATACCACAACACCTTAGCAGGTTGTCCTTCACTACCCCCAGCTCCTTCACGCTTGTACCTCAACAATTCATGTAGATCGTAGGAAGAAATACAAGATGCTGAAGCATCCGGTTGAGTCGCCTGAGTGGAAAAATACCACCGTCTCATGTAAATGCTCGTACTCATTATGATGAAGCACATAATTGTTTGGACAAGCATGCATCCGCTTTTACTCTAAACCGAAAGGACACATGAGCTTCTTAACATAATAGTACAACTTTGGCAGTTCATTTCCATCATGGAGCATACCAGCCAAAACTTCCAACAACGATGTGAAACTAGAGTGTAATCCCCCAGACTTTTAAAGGATTTTACAAATATATTTTAGCATTTATATATTTATATTTAAATATAATTTAGTTTTAAATGATTTGATTATTTAAAGAAGGTTGACTATTTAAAAGTCAAATGAAATTATTTTAAGGATTTAAGAAAGTTAAAAATATTTTTATTAAGCATGCTTTGATAAAAGTTTAAAATACTAATTTATATTGGAAAAGAAGTCTAAGTGGACTCGAGGAACCTAGTTTTAAGTAGATTAGGAAAAAGGAGTTATATTGATGTTAGGAGTTCTAATTTATTTATCTTATTCATCATCAATTTTAATTGAGCCCAATCTCCTTTTCTTAAACCCAAAAGGACGCCTCCTTATAAATATCTTAATACCCAATTATTTTACCACACACAAAGATTATTTTCTGTCTCTTCTCTCTCAAAACTCACGACCAACAATTCTCTCCCTCTTCTCTCGTTTTCTTTCGATTTTTCTTCTTCCAAGTTTTCTTCTTATTCAAGTAACGTTTCTTTTTCAACAAGAAACGTCACAAAGCCTTCAAATCCTCACGTGGGGCGTCATTGCTACTGCTGTGTGGTCTTTTTTCCGGCACCTTCTTGCATTCCTTTTGTTAGTTCTTTGCTTTGTTGGTTAATTTCTTTTCTTCTTCCTCATGTTTTCATTAAAGACTATGTTTTTATGATTTATTTTGATGTTAATCATGATTATTGGTTTTAATTTACTGTTTTTATAAATAAAATCTTGATTCACATATATTATATACTATAAGAATAAAAATACAAATATGTTTATTATTGATAGATTAAGGTTTTAATCACTAAAGCATGGATTTTTAGGGTGTAATTTTTTGGAAAACCATAGTAGTATGTGATACACTATGAGATTGGTTTAGATTATAGATTTAAACATGTTTACATATGTTTAAAGAGGGTTTTATAATTTTATAAGTTGCTGGAATTTTAGAAAAGATTTTATTTATGGAGTTTTAAGAATTTTAATTACTAGTATGGTAGTACACTACTACAAATAGGTGCAAAAGTATCACCTATGAGAGATCTCCTTAACGACATAAATGATTATTCAGCTAAAAATACCTAATTTGTTCGAAAAGTGGTCTGTTATAACATGATAAAGGAGACCTCTTTCTTAAAAAGGTGGTTTTTTTTAACCTTCTCAAGAGTTTTCAATATTAAAGAAACCACTTATTCCTATTAAGGGGTGATTTTGATTTTATATCTTTTTAAAAATATTTTTTCATCCATATATCAGTGGCGGATGCAACTAGTAACACCAAACTAAAAAAAAAAAAAAACTATCTTAACCAATTCACGCTCAATTCTCACATCTCTCAAAAACTCCATTTTCTCAATTCACACCCTTTTCTCTCATATCTCACTTCCTCTCCCTTTCTCTCTCATACAATCTGAGATACAGTCCTTTAACTTCTCTCTCATACGGCCTCACCGGCGAACTTAAAGACGTTCGTGACTCGGTACTCGAACCTCCTGCTGGTTGCTTCGTGTCGGTGTTGTGAGTTATGTCTCAGACTTTCTACATGGCTCACTGCCTCACCTATGGCCTACCTGCAGCAACAAAAATGCACGAAACTCGGTGGACGACGGTGGGCAGTGGACGAACGACAGTGGACCTCCAAGACTCGTGACTAGGTACCTCAATTTGCTCAAATTTCTTGATTTCTTGTTTTACTTTAGAGATTAGGGTTTCATCAATTTCATGAGAATTCGAAAATAAATTGCAATTTCACTTGTTACGAGTGTTTATATATCAGATTATATAATCTAGAATTGTTAAAAATGTTGATTTTATTGTTGTACTTTGATTTTGGTGTTATTGGTGTTTGAAAATTAAAATGGCATTATGTTTTGAATTGGGTGTTATACTGTTATGCTGATTTTGTTGATTATATTTTAGATTCCACCTTATGCTCATCCTACATTGTGAGACAACTACA
This sequence comes from Beta vulgaris subsp. vulgaris, assembly GCF_026745355.1. NCBI lineage: Eukaryota > Viridiplantae > Streptophyta > Magnoliopsida > Caryophyllales > Amaranthaceae > Beta > Beta vulgaris. The sequence goes on along the minus strand of NC_079203.1, from coordinate 31,111,086 downwards.
ACGTCAAAGAATCGTTCCCTTCACTAGACAACAACAACAACAAATGCGCATTTTTCAAGGTAGCTCTATGCCCTTGTATCGTTCTGATCACTCTCATCTTCATTGTTATCTTCATTATTCTCATTGTCAAGTTTCATCTCATCTATCATCTTCCCTTACTCTACCTATTTTACAAGAAACATTGCTAGCTTTAAAGTTAAAGGAATGTAATTTAGAACATAGGTTTTCAATTTCACTTGTTTCTACTGAGTTTTCTACTAGATCAGTGGCTTTTCTGCAAATTCTAGTGATTTCCTTGATGGATTATTGATATCAGGTTGTAAATTAATCGAATTGGGTATTGCCTGAAACTGGGTTTAGTAAAAAGATGGTGAATTAAGGTTTGGAGGTCATTATAGGGGGTTTATGCAAATTATGGTGATTTCCTTGACGGGTTATTGATATCAGGTTGTAAAACAAATTGGGTATTGGCTAAGTTTGGGTTTTGAAAAAAGATGGTAAATTTAGGGGTTCGAGGTTATTATAGAAAAATATGAAGCATATGTATTAAGAGGGAGTCAAATATATTACTTTTAAGGATATAGTTAAACTGCTTATTGAATCTTCAAAGTTATTCTTTATATCCAATGTTAATATATACAATTCTATATTGCATTGTGTAGCAGCAATTGATCACTCAAAGCATTACAAGACTGGTTTTTATCTCTTTTGTTTGGGTGCTTTTAGAGCTCTCATGTACACTGTATCTTGTATTTGGTAGGTATACACCTTCTTTACGGGAAAATGAGAACTGTGTTGCTTGTATGTCTGTCATAACAAGTAATAACATGTAAATAACGTAAAGTGTAACGAGGATATTTATAGACTCTAGACTGGAGCACGTCAAGAGGTTGACATTAGGAGTTGGAGTACATGGTGGTAGCCCATGGCTTTTTCTAGGAGATGAATTGATCACCATCCCCATTATTATTATTATTTTTCAAAGGTTCCTCGATATCGCATGTCATTCTAGAATATGTGGTAGCTCCCGTATTTCGTCTTCTTAGTGAAGGCATTGGTGGTAGGACAACTCAAGTCCAATAACTATTCCATTTGAGTAATAAAAAGATGTTTTGAGTTTAGTTCAGTAAAAGTTGTCTACATAATGTTATATGACTATATTATTATTTATCCCTGCATGTTATTTATTTAGTATCATGTTAGGAATGCTTATGTTTTAGTATGTAGTACTCAGCTTTGCTGATTACGCGCTTTGTTTGTGTTTGTGATCATGGCTTTGCCTTATTGATCCTGTGATGACCTAATTTTGGTGAGAATATTCTTTAAAGCATTGACATTACAAGTTCGCAGATGTGCATCATTGGGAATTGGGAATGGAGAGAATGCGTAAACTAGTATATTTTATTTTCTGCATTATTAGGAACGTACTTTATTAAGTTTATTTGAGTAGACTTATTTAGAATGTTTGAATTTCAAGGTACTCATTTAATTACTTATAAAAAAGGTTAAAGTTTAGTTATATGTTTTATTTCCGCTGCAAAATTCTGAATAAGCAGATACGTTATCACATGGGCGATAATACTTGGGTAATTCTCTATTTTTATATTATAAAGGTATTTATGAAAATAGAGAATTATCGGGGTGTTACAAAGTGGTATTAGAGGTTAAGGTTATTTTCAAAGCTTTTAGGCGCCTAACTAACTAGCTTACTAGTTATTTGAAGAAATTATTAGAAATACTCCTACTTATTCATTTTGGAAAACTTATAGGAATATATTATTATATAAATTTTAGAGGTCCAAAATTCTTTTTAAGAGAGAGAATATTTTTTTTTCGAAAATTTTATTGTCGAATTTTTTTTTCCAAAATTTTGTTGTAGTTCAAAAAATTTCGAATTTCCGAAACTTTCATAGAATCAATTTTTTTTTTTTTTACTTTCCTTCAACTTTTATAAGTCTGAATTTTTTTATGTCAAATTTTTTTTAGACACTTAATGATTATTATCTTATAAAAGTGTCTGCATTATTTTTCATGCCTTTAAAATTTTAATTGTTGCATTGTGAGAATGAGTAATATAGGAAGGGCATATTGAATAGAAATATTATATGCCTGCATTGAATAGTTAGTTCAGCATGAAGATAATTTTGCTTCCCTGCTAACGATGCACGATTATTTTTCTTCCCTGCTAAAGATGCATGATTATTTTTCTTCCCTGCTAACTGTTTATATGTTTTTTTTATGTCTGCTAAGTGTTATGTTCTTATGCCTATGATGTTAGTGGTTACTCCTTATTGTTTATTGTTGGGAATGTGTTTACGAAGAGTATTAAATTATTATGGTATATTTGTGTTGTAGATCCTTAAATATGTCTGCCAGATTAGGAAGCTATTATAACCCCATTGTTCTGAGTGACGATGAAGTTGATGACGACATTGCACCTATTGATGATAGAGAGTATACTAGTCTAGAATGGACCATGCATAGAATATTGAGGTTAGGATTGACTAGTGATGACGAGCTCATTGTGGAACTTGACCAGGCTAGATGCCAAACTAGAGAAGATATCTTTCACGCATGTTTCAGGTATGAGACTGATACTGAGCCTGAGGAAGATGAAGAGCCTCAACCCACTAGAAGATCAAAGCGGCAAAGAAAATATGTCTACTACTATGAGGATGAGGTAGAGGAAACTAAAGATGAGACATTCAAGCCTGACCAGTACCAGGAAGCTAAGAATAAGGTTGACAATGTAGTACCTTAGAATATTATATGTCTCTGATCAACAAAACAATATAGCATATTAGTATTATATAATAATGTTGGATAGTCGACCAACAGTGTTAGAATAGTTTTACAGAACCGTTTTTTTTGGAAGTATAATATTATAATAACATTCATTTTTTAAGTACCCTTTATGGAGAAATAAAAGCCGTTATTTATTTATATGAGTGAGTAAGAATTTATTCTGGCACGTGATGAGTGTATTTTTATTATTTAAATTTTTATTATGTAATAATATTCTTGCTTGCTTGTTGCATGTTGTTGTGAATATATTTTACATGGATAATTATGTGATTATTAGAGAACAATTCATATGAACTTGAAACTAGTTGTGAAATTGTTTGTTGATGCGATCTTTGATGATCAAATCAAATGTTGCCTTCTTAGATGGACATGTAATATATACTGGAACCTAAAGTAGATTTATATTACTTTCAGGTCCCAAAGTAGAATGACTAACAACAACGACGTAGCTGCTGCTATTAGCCTCTTGGCGGAGAAATTGACTCGGGAGAGAGCTGAGCGTCTTGAGACTACTGGGGAAATGTTCGAAAGACTAGCTAAGGTTAAGCCACCATACTATAAGGGGCAAGCGGACCCAACCTTCTCAGAAAACTGGATTAGGGAGTTTGAGAAGCTTTTTGAGGTTGTGAACTGTCTTGAAATTAATATGAGAGTGGGTCAGGCTGTGCTATATCTGAAAGATGAGGCAGATTTATGTTGGAGAGAGTGTGGAGCTAGATTGAGTGATGTTGAAGGATTCAATTAGGATGCCTTTGTGATTGCTTTGAGAGGGAAGTTTTATCCTGCCTTTATGAGGAAGCAAAAAGCCAAGGAATTCATTGACCTTAGGATGGGTAGTATGACCATCTTTGAGTACTACGGCAAATTCATAGCCCTGTCCAGATTTGCACCTGAGGTTGTAGCCACTGAGGAACTTAAGGCTCAGTGGTTTGAGCAAGGCTTGACTGATGAGATACAGTTGGGTTTGGGAGGAGAGACCTTTACGTCCCTAGATGTTATGTATGGGAGAGCATCTCATATTTATGGTCTACAGTCAAGGAGAGATAAGAAAAATGGAGTAGTCGGTGAAAAGAGGAAAGATTTTAATGCTGGGGGAAACCAAGGGAATTTCAAGAGAAATCGAAATGATAATGGGAATTTCCAAGGGAGAAACAACCAAGATAACCATAATCAAAGTAGACTTGAAAGATTTTAGTATTGTAAGAAGTGTAACAAAAACCATCCTGGAAAACAGTAAGGGAGACCTAGTGATTTGTAACTACAACTAAAAGAAGGGTCATAGGGAGTACAAGTGCTACTCTAAGAATGGTAAGGAGCAGAAAGGCCAGGGGAGTGGTAATCAGGTCAGATAAGGATTCAACCAGTCAGGAAACCAAGGTCCTAAGCCTGGAGGACATCATAATAATCATGGGAACTATAGTAAGACTGCAGGTGAGAACCCCAACCAGAGTAAACCTGCGGGAAAGATGTACGTGATGAGTTGAAAGGAAGATGAGAAATCTGTCGACGTAGTTTCTGGTAATTTTTGCATTAACTCAGTCCTTATTAAAATATTATTTGATTCGGGGGTAACTTATTATTTTATATCATCAGCTGTCCTGAAGAGTCTGGGGTTAGTAGATTATGAAGAAATTGACTTGTCTATTAGTAATCCTACTGGAGAAATCATAAGGTGTACCAAGTTGTTTAGAAATCTACCTTTGAAGATAGGAGGTTCTGTCTTTCCGTCTGACTTAATAGAATTTAATTTGGGAGACCTAGATGTGATTCTAGGAATGAATTGGTTAAGTCTTTACAAGGCCAATATCGATTGTGAGATTTAGAAGTAGTGTTGAGAAACCCTTTGGGAAAATTGATCTCCTATAGACGTTTTCAAAAACCTAAGAAGTTTGGAGTTATCACTGCTATGCAAGTGACGAAATTGATGAGAAAAGGGTGTGAATTATTCTTCTGTAGTGTGCAGGATGTGAGTAAGGGAGTCGAAGTAAAGCTTGAGGATGTCCCAATTGTGAACGAGTTTATGGATGTGTTTTCGAGTGAGATTTCGGGTATGCCACCTGCTAGAGCTGTTGAGTTCACCATAGACTTAGTTCCTGGAACTGCACCTATATCTAAGGTACCCCATAGAATGGCACCTCCTGAGATCACTGAGCTGAAAATGCAATTGCAAGAACTACTAGATAAAGTTTATACTAGACCTAGTGCATCACCTTAGGCAGTGCCTGTGTTGTTTGTGAAGAAAAAGGATTGTAGCATGAGGCTGTGTATTGATTATAGGGAGTTCAATAATGTAACCATAAAAAACAAATATCCTTTGCCTAGAATAGGTGACCTATTCGACCAGTTGAATGGAGCGAGTGTGTTCTCAAAGATTGACTAACGTTCAGGATATCATCAATTGAGGGTAGCTGATAAAGATGTACCTAAGACTGCCTTTAGAACGTGTTATGGTCAATATAAGTTCACTGTAATTCCATTTGGGTTAAACAATGCTCCTGCTATATTTATGGATTTAATGAATAGGATCTTTCATGAGTTCCTAGAAAAGTTTGTGGTGGTTTTCATTGATGACATACTAATATATTCGAGGAATGAGACTGAGCATGATGAGCACTTGAGGATCATTTTGGGGACATTGAGGAAAAACCAATTGTATGCCAAGTTCTCTAAGTGTGAATTCCGTTTGGAGAAAGTAGCATTTTTGGGTCACTATGTGTCTAAGGAAGGAGTCTCAGTAGATCCTGCTAAGATCCAAGCTATGAGTGAGTGGCCAACTCTAAAGAGCGTGTCAGACATCAGAAGTTTCCCAGGTCTAGCGGGCTATTATAGGAATTTTTTGAGGGATTTTTCGAAGATAGCGGGGCCTATGACTAACTTGATGAAAAAGGAGTCAAAATTTGAGTGGAGTGAAAAGTGTGAAGAAGCCTTTCAGATTTTGAAAGATCGTTTAACCTCTGCACATGTTTTGACCTTGCCTAATGGGAATGAGGGATTTAAGGGATATATTTATGCTTCGAAAAATGGTCTAGGATGTGTGTTACAGCAGAATGGGAAGGTAATTGCGTATGCGTCGCGTCCATTGAAACCTTATGAGGTTAATTACCCTACCCATGACCTAGAGTTAGCTGCCATAATGCTTGCATTGAAAATTTGGAGACATTACCTTTATGGAGCAACTCGTAAGATATTCACAGACCATAAGAGCTTGAAGTACATTTTCACTCAAACAGACCTGAATATGAGGCAAAGAAGATGGCTGGAGTTGATTAAATATTATGACCTAGAAATTCAGTATCATGAAGGGAAAGCCAATATGGTTGCTGATGCCTTGAGTAGAAAATCGAGTCATAGCTTGAGTGCCTTGATAGTCCCTGAGGAGTTGTGTTAAGATATGCAAAGGTTGAGCCTAGAAATAATAAATCCTTGGGAAAGTGAGGCAAGACTTAGTACTCTATCTTTGAGTTTGTCGATCATTTTTCGATGAGATCAAAGAGGGTCAAGTTGGGGATGAGCACCTAGTTAAGATCAAGGAGAAAATGAAGCAAGGTAAGGAAGCTGACTTTAAGATTCATGATAATGGGATTCTAAGGTTTAAAAAAAGGGAGGTGGTGTGTACCACAAAAGTCTAATGACCTTAAGAGACGCCTTATGGATGAGGGGCATAATACTCCATATTCTGTGCACCCTAGGGGTGATAAATTGTATAAAAACCTTAAGGATATCTATTGGTGGTCAAATATGAAGTGAGAGGTATCTGATTATCTGTCTAAATGCCTAACCTGTCATAAGGTGAAGATAGATCATAAGAGACCCATGGGGAAGGTTCAATCCTTAGAGGTTCCTGGATGGAAGTGGGATTCTATTTATATGGACTTTATGACTGCCTTACCTAAAACGAGGAGTGGAAATGACACTATTTGGGTTATTGTGGATACATTGACCAAATCCACTGTGTTCATACCTATTAAGGAGACATGAAAAAAGAAGCAACTCGCTAAGACTTACATTAGGCATGTGGTTAGATTACATGGAGCTTCAAAGGATATCATTTCAGACCGTGACTCTAGGTTTCTTCCGAAATTTTGGAAAAAGGTCCAATTCAATCTTGGGACAACATTGAAAATGAGTAAATCCTTTCACCCTGCGACTGATGGTCAAACTGAGAGGACTAACTAGATTATGAAGGACATGTTGAGAGCATGTGCGATTGACTTTCAAGGTAGTTAGCAGGACTAATTAGATTTAACTGAGTTTTCCTATAACAATTGTTATCATGCGAGCATTAAGATGACATCATTTGAGGCATTATGTGGACGGAAATGTAGAAGTCCCATTTATTGGAACGACTTTAGTGAAAATATAGTCTTGGGGACAGAACTTATTGATGAAACCGTCAAGAATGTCAGACTAATTCAGGCTAGAATCCAAGCTTTGCAAGATAGGCAGAAGAGCTATGCTGATTTGAAACGACGCGAAGATGAGTTTGCTATAGGTGATAAGGTGTTCTTGAAAGTATCACCTACTAAGGGCATCATGAGATTTGGGAAAAAGGGCAAGTTAAGTGCTAAGTATGTAGGCCCATATGATATTTTAGAGCAAATTGGGAAAGTAGCTTATAGATTGGCATCGCCAATGGAGTTTGAGAAGATGCATGATGTGTTCCATATTTTCCAACTCAAACGTTATATCCCTGATAAGCGTCATGTCTTAAAGCCTGAACGAATTCAGATTGATAGTAGCCTCACATATGAGGAAATACCTGTCAAGATTCTCAAAAGGAAAGTGCGTAGTACACGCAATAAGGACGTCCACATCGTGAAAGTACTTTGGTCTAACCACGAGTCTAAAGAGGCAACGTGGGAAGCCAAAGATGATATGAAAAAGAAGTATCCAGACTTATTCCTTGAGGTGAGTTACGAGCGCGAAACTCGTATTCTTTAAGGGGGATAGAATGAAATAAATTTCGCGCTTTTTGTCTATTTTTATGAGATTTTCATGCATATGTATGCCTATGTTGGGCAATTTGCACATGTTAGTGCAAAAGAAGTAGATTCTCCGCATAAGAAAATGTGCTCATAAGTAACACAAGTGTTTTAAGTTGGCAAAAGTGTGCACAAGAGGCACAATTCTTTTGAAACTTTTGAAAAGATGAGTTCAAACTTTTGAAAGTATGTGAGTTTTTGTGTCAATTTTTGGGACGAAACTTCTTTTAAGGGGGGTAGACTGTAATCTCCCATAATTTTAAAGGATTTTATAAATATATTTTAGCATTTATATATTTATATTTACATATAATTTAGTTTTAAATGATTTGATTATTTAAAGAAGGTTGACTATTTTAAAAGTCAAATAAAATTATTTTAAGGATTTAAGAAAGTCAAAAATATTTAAATTAAGCATGGTTTAATAAAAGTTTTAAATACTAATTTCTATTGGAAAAGAAGTCTAAGTGGACTTCAGGAACCCAATTTAAAGTAGATTAGGAAAAAGGAATTATATTGATGTTATGAGTTCTAATTTATTTATACCATTCATCATCAATTTTAGTTGAGCCCAATCTCCTTTTCCTAAGCCGAAAAGGAAGCCTCCTTATAAATATCTTAATACCCAATTATTTTACCCCACACAAAGATTATTTTCTCTCTTCTCTCTCAAAACTCACGACCAACAATTCTCTCCTTCTTCTCACGTTTCCTTTCAGTGTTTCTTCTTCTTCAAGTAACGTTTCTTTTTCAACAAGACACGTCACAAAGCCTTCAAATCCTCACGTGGAGCGTCGTTGCTGCTGCTGCGTGGCCTGTTTTTCGGCGCCTTCTTGCATTCCTTTTGTTGGTTCTTTGCTTTGTTGGTTAATTTCTTTTCTTTTTCCTCAAGTTTCCATTAAAGACTATGTTTTTATGCCTTATTTTAATGTTAATCATGATTATTGGTTTTAATTTACTGTTTTAATAAATAATCTTGATTCACATATATTATATATTATAAGAATAAAAATTTAGATTTGTTTATTATTGACAAATTAAGGTTTTAATCACTAAAGCATGGATTTTTGGGGTGTAAATTGTTAGAAAAACCATTAGTAGTATGTTGTACACTATGAGATAGGTATAGGTTATGGATTTAAACAAGTTTACATATGTTTAAAGAGGGTTTTATAATTTTATAAGTTGCTGAAATTTTAGAAAAGATTTTATTTATGGAGTTTTAAGAATTTTAATTACTAGTATGGTACTACTATGTTAGGAATTAAAAATAATTGAGGTTTTGGTAGTAAATTCAATATTTTTAAAGGGAATTTTAAATATTTTAAAATTGCTGTATTTTTATTTAAGAGTATGGATTTTAATTTACATTGATTTTTAGGCGGAAAATATTCTGTAGGAGACTTTTAAAGAGTTAAAAGTGGTCTGCCGAGTAGTTTACACAAGGTACGTACATACCGGTGTGCTATGTGATTAGTATCATGATTTAAGGAGGAAAGGTTGTAGTATCATGTATAGGAACTTTATAAGTTCATATGTGATTTCTGGTATGATTGATTTCTACATGTTATATGCCTGTGTGCAAGCATGTTAATTATGAGATTTATTATGAGTTAAAATTTGTCATGTTTGTATGGATTTAATTTATTGATGCAAGCATGTGGATGGGAACTTTGTTTATTAATTCACATGGGGGAATTAATATATGTTATTGAGATTGGTTCATGTTATTCGTGTGTTGTCTTACAAGTATTATTTTCATTACTTTTGAGGACCGTGGGCCTTATTTGGTAAGTTGATAAGTTATGCCTTTTTAAAGGTAAGATGGATTGTTGGCTAGGTTCAAGAAATAAGAAGGATTGAGATTTAAAATGAAGTAATCTTGGGTTGTACGTTGTGATCACTTATTGAATCCTAAGATAAAAGAAGTTCAGTTGTGAAAGTTTGATTTGTATTTCTGTGTTGCTTGTATGTGTGTCATAACAAGTAATAACATGTAAATAACATAATATCTAACGAGGATATTTATAGACTTTAGACTGGTGCACGTCTAGAGTTGGACATTAGGAGTTTGAGTACATGGTGGTAGCCCATGGCTTTTTCTGGGAGATGGATTGATCACCATCCCTATTATTATTATTATTTTTCAAAGGTTCCTCGATATCGCATGTCATTCTAGAATACGTGGTAGCTCTCGTATTTCGTCTTCTTAGTGAAGGCATTGGTGGTAGGACAACTCAATTCCAATAACTATTCCATTAGAGTAATAAAAAGATGTTTAAAGTTCAGTTCAGTAAAAGTTGTCTGCAGAATGTTATATGATTATATTTTTATTTATGTTATTTATTTATTATCATGTTAGGAATGCTTATGTTTTAGTATATAGTACTTAGCTTTGTTGATTACATGCTTTGTTTGTGTTTGTGATCATGGCTTTGGCTTATTGATCCTGTGATGACCCAATTTTGGTGATCAGATTCTTTAAAGCATTGACATTACAGGTTCGTAGATGTGCATCATTGGGAATCTGGGAATTGAGAGAATGTGTTAACTAGTATATTTTATTTTCTGCATTATTAGGAACGTACTTTTTTAAGTTTATTTGAGTAGACTTATTTAGGATGTTTGATTTCCAAGTACTCATTTAATTACTTGTAATAAAAGGTTCAAGTTTAGTTATATGTTTTCCGCTGCAAAATTTTGAATAAGCCGATACATTATCACACGGGCGATAATGCTTGGGTAATTCTCTACTTTTATATTATAAAGGTATTTATGAAAAGAGAGAATTATCGGGGTGTTACATAGAGTCTGTCTAACCAACTTTTGACTTAATGTTGAAGAGTATAATCATGGCGGAAAGTTTGGTGTACTTTGTAGAACCTAGATACAAAGGCTTTTCAGCAGCCTCGGACATAGAATCAAAATAACGAGGTCGTTTACACGATTGATCTTTAAACTCGTTTATCATCATGTCTTCCCGATCCCTATCTTCATTCCCATACTCATCATCCCAATTCTCATCCGCGTCATCATCTACGAGCTCTAAATCCTTCTTTTCTTCACATACATTGCTCATTATTCTAGAGGTTCCTATATACTTCCCCTCCTCACCATGCCAAACCCATACGTGATATTGAGGCCTAAACCCACGGCGAAAGACATGTAAACTACTAACCCTGTTCACATTCCATAATCGACACAAGGACAATGAAAATCGACTGATCCAAAGGATGCCTGATATTGTAATACAGATTTACAAAATTCTGAGACCCAATTCACAAACTCAATAGATTCACGACTACCATACATCCAAGTACGATCCATCTGATAATAATTAAACAGAACTAATAATTATAATGTATTAATCATTATTTAGTTACATACACATGCAAGAAAGTCAGATATTCAATTCACACATAGACACATGCATGCTAAGATAGTGACATGTTCAAATGTATGCATGCAGACGAAGTCCTTATCACTCAAACCTAACCCATCCTTGGACGTCTAATATCAGTAGTGAATATATGCCACGTTTTCAATTCTAAGGAAAATTCCGGCAGCATTCCCTACAGTTCTCCAAGTACAAAATATAGATAATTGCATATATACATATGTAACCAGAGAACAATGTAGAGAAACGATAAGCCAAGACTTTCCTCTGAATTGAAAAGAAGACATACATTCACTACCTAAATGAGATCAAACGTCCAAGAACAATCCGAAACCGGGGACTAGGATATCTAGGCATATGATGATTCATAGCTAAACTACATTATTTTCATACAATTTCATATCAAGAAACATAAATACATCAATAAATATCATAACTCTAATCAAATTGAAACACATGACAACTTTATCTCGCTCATCAACCAATCAAACTAAAAATAAAAAATGCAAAGAAATTAAACATTATACCTCTTAACACCAGTAACGAGAAATGAAGAGAGATGAGATGGTTGGAACTTTATTTTATCCTTGCTTAGTCTCTTTTCCTACAATTAACAAAACTCACATTGCACATTTAATCACATAACACTAGTGGAAAAAAACGGAAGGGTTGCGTTGCAAGGGATGTGCTTTTTGAAAAACGCAGTCCTTCTTAAAAAAGGGATGCGGTTAGCCCAAAAATCGCAGCCCTTATAAGTAATAAAGGGTTGCGTTTTCTGAAAAAAGCAGCCCTTTATGGGCTTTTTTTAAATTTCTTTTTGAAAAGAATTAAGCGTGGGCTTACCATATTAAGTGGGATCATTCTCCTTCCTTCTCCTGTCCCTCATTCTCTCTCCTCTCTCACGTCCTTCCTTCTCCCTTCTCTCTCACCCTCCTTTACTCCTCTGCTGGCCCATTTTTTTTCCTCTCTCTCCTATTCTCTTCAAATTCTAACCTAAAAATACAGATCTTCAAGGCTCAATCATCAATTCGTCTTAAACAAACAAACAAACAAAAATATTCGTTCTCAAAGTTTCACCCTCCGATGTTGGAATATTCGTTCCTTCTCCGTTCGTCGTTCGTTGACCTGCACCGCCTTGCCGCGTCGTTCCTCGTCCGTTCGTTCCTTCTCTGTCGGTTGAACTCCGCTTAAGCAACGACAACAACAAGTGATTATTTTTCCTTTTTCAGATCTATAATTTCTTGATCTATGTTTTGATGAATGTTCATGTAATTTCAGATCTATAATTTCTTGATCTTTGTTTTGATGAATGTTCATGTAATTTCAGATTTATAATTTTTTCTTTTGTATTTTCATTCGTTTTTTTTTTTCATTTTTGTTTTTTTTTTGTTTATTTTTTTTTCATTTTTGTTCATTTTCGTTCATTTTCTTTTCATTTTCATTCCCTTTTTTTCATTTCCCTTCGATTTTTTTTCATCATGATACTTTTCATAAAATAATGACGGCACCCATGTATATATGAGCTTGGATTCAGATTAGTTTTCATCATTCTTCCAGCTGTAATCTTTGTTTGTGCAAGATTATCACTTCTTCTAGGTCATTATAGGACTATTTTCAAATTAAGGTTCTATTGTGGACTTTGTTCAGATTGACAGGCTTCATAATCGTTAGCAGATATTATTGTATCATGAAACTCTAAAACTCATAATTTTTAGCAGGCAAAAAAATAATATATATTTTTTTTTTTTGCGTCAAAAGGGCTGCAAATATGGTCAAAACCGCAACCCTTTGTACAAAGGGCTGTGTTTGAGGCCCAAAAACGCCGCAGCCCTTCAATATTGGAAGGGCTGCGTTTTTGGGCCTCAACCGCAACCCTTCGTTGTGAAGGGCTGCTACGGAAAGGGCTGCTGGCCAAAAACGCAGCCCTTAGGGCTGTTTTAACCGCAGCCCTTCCGTTTTTTTCCACTAGTGTAATATCAACAAATTTAACTAAAAACAACACCCTCCCCACCCCCTGCCCACCACCACACACACCTCACCACCCCCGCCCACCCTCCCTCACCCCTTCCTCACACACCCCCTTCCCACCTCCCACACCCTTTACCCACCCCCCTAACCATCCCCTACACCCTCACACACCCCCGCCCACCTCCCAAGCCATCCCCCACCCCCTGCCCACCGTCCCCTACCATCCCCCACACCCTCACACACCGCCTGCCCACCCTCCCAAGCCATCCCCCACCCCTGCCCACCCTCCCCAACCATCCCCCACACCCTCACATACCCCCTACCCACCCTCCCAATCCCTCCCCACCCCCGCCAACCCCCTGCCCACCCTCCCCCACCATCTAATTAACAAAACCCACAACTATAGAAACTCGCAACCACAAAAGATGAAACCCACGACTATTAATGTTTTTGAAAGTGAAAAAAATGAAAAAAGAGGGGAATTACCGCGAGAGGAGGAGAGAAAAGAGTGAAGGTGACGCTGCGTCGTGGTAGTGGTGCGCATGCAAAAAAAAATAAACCAACAACTATAGAAACCCGCAACTAGAAAAGATAAGAGGAGAGAGTGAAGGTGGCGCTGAGTCGTGGTGGTGGTGCGCATGCAAACAAAGAAAACCCACAACTATAGAAACCCGCAACTACAAAAGAGAAGAGGGTAAAATGAAGGTGACGTAAGATGAGTGAGGAGTGAGAGGGAGTAAGTGAGGAGAGTGAGTGAGAGGGAGTAAGGTGAGCGTCGTCAGTGATTGAGTTAGGGTTCTAGTGGTGAAGAGGCGAGGAGAGAGTGAAGAGTGAGTGAGTAAGGAGTGAGAGGGAGTAAGTGAGTGAGCAAGGGGAATTTGTGTAGTTTTTAGTAAAAGTTGTGCGCGTATTTTTTAGTCAAGGAAGGGCTGCGTTTATCCCTTCACCGCAACCCTTCTTAAGTGAAGGAATGCAGTTGTTTAGTGAAGGTTGCGGGCGTTAAAAAATTGCATCACTTCGTTTCAAAAGGGATGCGGTTAATTAGGAAGCCGCATTCGTTCACATAAAGGGTTGCGGATGGCCTTAAAATTGCAGCCCTTCATATCAAAAGGGCTGCGTTTTTTGGTTAACCGCAACCCTTCATACTTAAGGGTTGCGTTTTCTGAAAAAACGCAACCCTTCCAGTTTTTTCCTCTAGTGACACTACTAAAAAAAAGGTAACTTTCTCCTGATTTCAAGAACTATTTATAGTGTTTGGGATTTTATTGTTGTACTTTGAGGTCACCCTAATTTAACGGCACCTGATTGGCTAGACAATCATAGCTCGACACTTGGCTGACAATGATTGGAAGGTAAATATCAACCAATCATATGTAGCCGTTTTTCGAGATTTGGGCCCAGATATCTTGTCAGGCAAAAAAGGTGGGCTGGTAGTTTTCCTTAATGGAAAACAGTACTTCAGCCATCCCTTTTTCTCTGTACTTCTTCTTGGATTGGAGACACGTAGACTCTCTAGATGGATACACGTGTTCCTTGGAGAGCCATTGATTTCTAGGGCTACAACACACCACTTTTGTCAAGTTTATCTAATTTGATTAGCAAATTAGTTCATAATTACAAATACATTTATCATTATTTATCTGTGGACATCAAATTAAAAAAAATATTTATTTTCTAATTTTTTGTTTTTTTGGTCCCAAATTCAAATTTATGTTCTCCATAATTGCAAAGATTATCTTCATATCTTTGTGCTTTTCTTTTGTCTTCTTTTGAATTTTGATTTAGTTGTGAACTACTTTCAATTCTAACATTTTTTTTATCTATCATTGATAGTATAGCTAAAACATCAAATGTACTATGTTGTGTTGATCTGACCTTATTATCCTCTATGTAATTGACTTAAATTACATGAACTCATTAAAATAATATTTCTTTACATGACTATAATGTTGTGGAAGTATATTGCTAAATTTTTATTTTGACAATTTTTCCTTTTGACGGAAGATTTTAATATTCTTAAATGAATTTTTTATCTTTGTTATTTTTGTAAATTTTTTCAGTCTTTCCTTTTTTAAAACCTAAAATTAAATTTATTATAATTTTAGTTTTTTTTTTTTTAAAAATGAAAAATATTTTGATTGATTGATTACCCATTATTATTTTAAAAATATAAATAAAATTGATATAATAAAAAAAAATAACGATATTATAATCATTTAATAGGAGAACACCATACCTCCCATTCACTTATATAATAGAAATAAGTGGTTGCTCGGTATATATGAGAATTTAATAGGAAAAGTTAATTACTTCCTCTATTTCAATTTAAATGTTATAATTTTAAAATCATGAACTCTTAAATAATTTTTGGAGAAGAGAGAGATAGAGAAAGAAAACAAAAGAGTCCCATGTAATAGGAGAAAGATAAAGAAAAATTAATACCCAAAATAAAAGTGTAACATCTAATTTAAAATACAGAAAGTATAATAATCCAACTTTTTCGTCATTCGCTCAAATTAATCCCAACTGTTGATTATTTTTCTAATACTCCAACCTTTTATCTTGATCTCCTTGTATTGAATCTTGAGACCAATAACCTGCTAAAGAGGTAAATTTAAATGTTTTATTTTTTTTGTCTTTTTTTCATTTTTTTCTTTTTCTCATTTCTCTAGTATCTCACTATGTCTCTTCCTTGTTTCTGTCACTTACTTTCCTTTCTCTCTTCATCCCCCACACGGCCACACCACTGCCCTACGCCCCTACCACCTCCTCCCCACCCCCAACCCCGAGAGCACCCCCCTGAGAGCACCCCTACCCTCACTACCTGCGACCGGCCCATCTCCCACCCACCCCCCTCCGAGCGCCTGCGAGCAACCCCTCCTCCTCCCTTCTTAACGACACTGTTGTGCATAGTGCTCGACGAAATTGTGGAGTTAGTAGGTATATGAATTCCGGTATGTTTAGAAGCATATACCATTTCCCCAAACACCCCAACATATTGAAGTGCCGAGTGCGGCACTCGTTTGGTAAAACGATGATGATGAAGAAACCACTTCTGCAGACCCATTATAAGCGCGAACATAGGGTGGTTGATAAGGATTAGCGATTACGATATAGCATAAGGTTCAATATGATGGAAGTGAGGCACTCTCTATATGCAAGGCTAGTAGTACAGATGGCCACATAAGGTGACTACAGGTTCATTTGCAAAATCCAAGGAGATACTACAATCAAAAGATCCATTGAGAAATTATGCTTCTTTTGGTGCATCTGGGATAGATTTTCATTTCTGATCAAAATGTTGTTGTTCAACAGCCATTGTTAAGCAACAACTTCGGAAATTCCTCTGGCTTTACAGGTTTTTAATCAGACACCTGAATAAACAAAGGGACAATCCTGAACATTAAAGAAGGAGATTAGATGAAAATAATAGATATTAATTAAATTAGAAGAAGACAAGTGCTCAATTAATCCATTCTACTGGTGTGCCACCGGTTTCAACAGGTCACGGTTCATTATGAGCAAACCATGCTAAAAGGTTTGATTGTTAAAAAAATAATCAGAAAGTGGGATTAATATGAATGAATCGCTCTAAGGTTGGATTGTTAGAATCAATTTTTTCAATTTCCAGTCAATGAAAAGTTCCACTTCCTATGAAGTTATTTTCCATATAACATGTACAATTGTACATGGCTCTCCAACTAGCTCCTCATATCTCTCATCGATTTTGTGTTATTAAGTTACTCTCAAAAACTATATCTAAAAACACCCAACAATAAAACTATTTAAAGAACTCTTCATTCAATCTTTCACTATGTGGTGGTCCCCATGTCAATAAATGAACCTCATTATGATTAAAATTATATAAATAAAATTATTCATGTAAGTTAAAAAAAATTACAAAAATTTTGATCTTTTTCATAATTTATGTAATGTAGAATTTTTTTAAAAAAGAAGAAATAACTTTGAATCTTGATATTTAATTTCATAAATTACAAAAAGATAGTAGCTTTTGTATAAAAAATATATCCAATATTAGGCTCATTAAAGAAAAATTATATTTGTTAGGATATTAATTATTATACCACTTTGTATAGAAAATATCATTAAATGGTTGCAAGGAGAAATAAATCTTTAGTAATTGCAATATTATGTTTTGGTTTATAGGCCCCACACATTGGAAAGCCATATCTCTTTTATCCCAAATGGTGTCTCCTTTTAGCGACACTTTGCAAATTGTCTCACTGAAGACACAAAAGGGCCATTGTTGGATAAGAGGTAGATCTCCATTTTCTCTCTCTTTCGAAAACTAGTTTGAGAAACTCATTGTATATAATTTTTTTTTTTTTGTTAAAATGTAAGATATATTACCAAAGCAAATAAATGCCAACCGATTACAACCTAAACGTCAAAAAACAGCACACTCCAAGAGTGACAACCACTAATTACATATATTTACAAGTGTATTAATCCAATTTCTATCCTCTATTGTCCACTGTATATATCTATAATTCTTTTAATTCTGCCACACACATCTCTTTGAACATTTTTCACTACCCAGATTGGTTGTTTTACTGCATCATTCCACAAAGTATAATATCTACTCTTCCAGATGTGGTATACAAGAGTAGCAAGCACAGCATAGCTCACCCTTTTAAGCTTCTTACTCTTAAAACATCTTCCCCATTTCTTCCATGTGACAAACACATGTTCATAGCTAGAAAATTTAATACCACGCCATAGCATAATCTGCTGACAAATCCGAGAGCTATATGTGCATCTAAAAAACAGGTGAATGCAAGAATCATCTCACACTCCACATAAGAGGCATAATTTCTCTTTGCACACTCCTGTTTTGAATAGATGATCACTTGTCTTCAGTCTCTCAAGTGCTGCCATCCATATTATAAATGAATGCTTAGGGATGTTCAGCATGTTCGAAACCCAGGAATGCTAGGGAACAGGCTCATGCTGCCCTTGAAGCCAGTCATAGCCAGATTTTATTAAATAAGCTTTATCCCCATTCAACCATCTATTACTAGTATAAGCTAGTTTGAAGATATTTTTCACCCTGCATATAGCTTTCCATCCCCAACTAGCATTTGCAGGTGGTTCATAGTTCCACCAGTCATTCTCCCTCAAATAGACACAGTGTATCCATTTAATCCACAAAGCATCCTCCTTGTTTGCAATTTGCCAAACATGTTTCCCCAAAGCTGCAGTATTCTAGTTATGACAGTTTTTGATTCCCAATCCACCATTCTTCTTGGGTTTACACACCCACTCCCAAGCTACGGGAGGCACTTTTTGCAAACTATTCCTCCCTTCCCAAATGGATAATTCTATTAAGCACACTTTTAGGAAGAACGAATATTTGTGCCCAGTAGATGTGTAGGCTTAACAACACAGAATTCACCAGTTTAGTTCTTGCAGCATAAGACAGATGTCTGGAGGATCAACACATGATTTTCTTCATTATTTTTTCAACGAAAACATCACAATCAACCTTCTTTAGTTTCTTAGCTGTAATAGGTAACCCTAGATATCTAAAGGGGAATTCACCTTTTTTGTATCCAGAGACCCTTAGTATGCTCTCTTGCACATATTCTTTCACATTCCCAAAGTAGATTGCAGATTTTCAGGACTAGCCTCCAGCCCTAAAGTAGCAACAAAAGCCTGAGAGTTCTCATAATCAGAGCAATTGAGTTTGGATCACCCTTGCAAAACATCATCAGGTCATCAGCAAAGATGAAATAGTTAAGCTGTACATGATCACATCTGTGGTGATAATTGAACTCAATTCTATTGCTCATTTTCTTCATCATCCTGGTGAGATATTCCATGGCCAAGACAAAGATCAATGGGGAGATGGGATCCCCCTATCTGATGCCCGTATTCTCTTTAAAAAATTCACTAACGTCCCCATTTACACTCAGAGAATAGGTTGGAGTAGTTATGCAGATAATCATCCAGTCCACAAATTTCTTAGGGAAGTTTAACCCACACAACAATTCTTCGATAAAGCTCCAGCTTAGAGAATCATAAGCTTTACGCAGATCAACTTTGATAGTACATCTAGTAGACAACTCTTTTCTCTTGTACATTTTCAGCATATATATCTTGGCAGATTAATATATTGTGCATAATAGTTCTATCTTCTACAAAAGCACTTTGCACAGGGTCAACTATCTGGCCCAGCACTTGCTTTAATCTTTCACATAGCATCTTAGATATAACTTTGTACAAGACATTGCAACATGCAATGGGTCTGAATTGAGTCACATCAGTAGGTTGTTCAATTTTAGGTATTAGGCTCAATATTGTTGCATTTATTTGTTTAAGCAACTTACCAGTCTGAAAAAAGTTCAGAATTGCTTCAGTGATTTCATTGCCAACACAGGTCCAAGCTTTCTTGAAGAAATGGCTTGTATTCCCATCTGGCCTAAGCGCTTTGTTATCATCAATGGCAAACAAGGCTCTCCTAATATCCTCTGCTATAAATTCACAACATAAACCCCTTTGCTGATCACTTGAAATTACATTGCCCTCTTGAATTATTGTCTTGCTAACATGCATAGTGGTAGCCTTTTCAACACCCAATAGTTCTTTATTAAACTCCAAAAAAGCTCCTTCAATTTCATCACTCTCTTCCTTCCAAACCCCTGCCAGGTTTTTAATTCTACTTACTTTGTTATGAAATCTTCTATACTTCAAACAAGAGTGAAAGTAAGCAGTATTCGAGTTCCCTTTTTTCAACCACTGCTGCTTCACTTTCTGATGCAAAAAGCTTAATCTAGCCTTATTAAGAGCTAAATATTCATTTCGAGCTTCACTTTCTTGGATGTGCAGTTGAACATTATTGGGATCACTATGTACTTGTTGCTGAATGGCAATAAGCTTCTTATAAGCCTCATCTGTAGCATTTTCAACATCTGCAAACTTTTCCTTATTTAACTCCTTCAGCTCTTTCTTCAAACTCTTTAACTTCTTGACAACTCTTAACACTGGAGCTCCTTGAAATGTCTCCTGCCACCCAGCTTGCACTCTCTCCATAAATGATGCGGCTTCATTCCACATATTGAAAAACCTAAAGGGCTTAGGTTTACTTATAGAGGCTTTATCTAATTTAAGTAGACATGGGCAATAATCTGAAATGCTCTTAGGAAAAAAGATAGTTTCAACATGTGGAAAAACTTCCATCCATATTTCATTCACAACAGCTCTATCAATTTGAGAGAAAACTCTATCACACCCCTCTTGTTTATTTGACCAGGTTTAAAAAGGCCCAATAGTTACTTGCTCTTGTAATTCACAATTCCACGAAAATTGTCTAAAAACCATAACTTCTTCTAAAGTGATAGGGGATCCTATTCTTTCATTCAGATGAAGCACATTGTTAAAATCCCCACCCACCATCCAAGCACTAGTGACATCCTTACTCAGCCTATGAAGATCCATCCATAAAGGTAACCTATCCTGAGCCTCATTAAAGCTATACACCATTGTGACCCAACACTTCTTCCTCGTAGCCAGAATTTCCACACTACAGTGAATAAATTAAGCAGAACACTCAATTATGTTAACATCAAATTTATTTGGGAGCCAGATAACCCAAATTCTTCCTCCAGAATGAGCATTATAATTCGTAACAACACTCCACTTATTACCAAAGCGAACAAAAACTTTAGGGAAACTACTACTTCTTACCCTAGTTTCAAGGAGACCACATAATCTAATACCATGATGCGCAAGGAACCATTTCACATCAAAATATTTTTGTGGACTATTGAGGCCCCTTGTATTCCATAATCCAAAATTATCCATGTGGAGGGATAACAACCCCTACCACCCGATTTGTACAGTTTAACTCCCTCAAGATCCCTCCGACAGTAGCACCAGTAACTATTCCCTCTTGCTGCACCACTCCTTTCATAGCTTCACTCCCCATAGTTGTAGATTCAGCATGTGCACCAACTACCTCCTCTCTAGTTCCCTCTAAAATTGTGGCAAGCGTAGTCCTACCCTTCTTCTGGCTTGCATCCTGCCTTGGATCCTTCTTATTCCCGGTAGAACTAGGAGCATTATTAGTTTGCACCTTGGGCACCCACTGTTGTCTAGGTTTGATCTTCCTTTTTGCAATCTCATATCTCTTTTGCCTGCACTCAACATCAGTATGGCCAATACCATTGCAATTTGAGTAGAATATTTACATTCATATTGGCTTACATTGTATATAATTTCAAGGAATTGGATTAGGGCCTATTTGTTTGGACCTTTTTTTTTAATGATATAGAATGGAATGACATCCGTTCTAGTGTCTAGCTCATCTTTTTTTGGGTGCAATCTCATACCCAATAGTTTTCAATTCCACCTCAACCCTCTATAATTGCATATTATCCTACTCCCCTAAGATTCAACCTCCATTCCACCCTTCAATCTTGACCACTCATTTCCTTCTTCTACCACTTCACTTTATCTCTCCTCCATGGGCACTCTTGGTCCTCAAACTTATGGGCTCCTCTCAGTCTTCTACTACCCCATCGAGTCCCGTTGCGGCGACACCACCATCTCATGTCTTCACCGGCCATCCCCACCAACATCTCCCTTCCCCACCTACATCTCTCATTGCCAGTCTTCTACCACCATATCGAGTCCTGGTGCAGCCTTACTGTCCTTCTCTCTCGTCCCCTTCTTCTGCCACCATCCCCACCTTTAATTTCTCTATCTTCACCTTCTTCCTCACCCCAGGCAACCACACCAGCCACCCTTACCCAACAACTCGAAGACCACCCCTTCCCCAACCCACACCTAGTCATGCCACGTTCTCTCTCTAATACCCGAGCTCTCGAAAATTGCCCTACCCACCACCGTAGTCCTCGAATTTACCCCTCCCTGTCTATATCCCCACCCACCAAAACTACCCCTCTCCCGCCCACCCCCAAAGACACCCTCCTCTCCTTCCCGCTATATTAATTTTTTTAAAATTAGTGATACATAAGAAAACAAGTGCGAGACTTGGATCCATTCCAATATTGAACCAAACCTTGTGAATGGATTTACAGTTTAATACATTATTGAACCAAACAGTTTCAAACTCGTATGGAAACTTGGATTCCTACCACCATGGTATGGAAATCCATACCTTTCCAATCCAATCCAGTAACCAAATAGGCCTTTAATGTGTTTGATTGAAATAAATGAATTTGTTTTTCCCATGAATTGATGAATGAATTTTGAAAGAGCGAGGGGTGAGTGAATACATTCCCAAGTTTTGTGGTAATTTTAATTTTCCATGAATTTTTATTGCCTCATATTCCCTACTTCTCGTCAACCAAACAACTACCCAAATTCGGAAGTCATGGGAAAGTATATTGCCTACATAATTTCATATATACCAAACAAACACTTAGTAAATTTTTTGTTAATGTAACTATCTTTTTTGTTCCTCAATTATGAATTTTGTTACCCACGAACAAATTTCGTTCATTATCCTCTTAAGCAGGGGGCATACTTATTTTCATACATATTCCACTCAATGTTCTATGAAAAAGCTAAATAACGAATTGTTTAGGCTCAATTGATGAACAACCCAATTTGGGCATAAAAGCCTCCTAAGGCCTTGGAAAGGTGGCAGCAGTGGGTCCCATTAGTGAGTTGACCTAATCAAGAGTTTGGGGATCCACTAAAGGGCTGAAATGATCATTGCCTGAAAAGGAAACATAGCCATTGAACCCAAGGAATCCCATCCAATTAATGTTTCCTATCTGGAAATCCCCAACACTATTAATACCAACAGTCTCATCAACGAACAAGTATTCAATTCTTACCTAACAAACTAAAGGATCTCTCTCTCTAGGCTTTCTCCCTCTACTTCAATCATCAACTGACTTGAGCGTCAGAGGGGAGATCCTGGAACAACCTCCGGGGTAGTCTAATATTATTTTGTAGGTTTCTGGTATGCGGACAGCCAATACAGACGAACGCTCTTGGGGCCCACTCCTACTCAGCACACATCAGCAATCCTTAATTTCTAGACCAAAAGAGTTCGGCGCCGTCTGTGGGGAAGTTACAAAAAGTTACTTCGCCACCACTCAGCAAGATTTACCCCGTTGCTACTCAGCAAGATGCACCCCGTTGTTACTCAACAATGGCCCCAGCTAAGAGCACTCGTAACAAACAGCATTCGGCACAAGCCCAAAGATTTGGGAGGGCACCCTCATCCTCTTATCATAGGAGATCGAAACGAGTACCTTTACCTCTCCTCGTCGGTCTCCTATAGTATAGACCATGGATCCCAACCAGGAAAAATCCAACAGCGATCATCCAACCCCTTCACAACAATTACAACCAATCGACTCTAAACCATGTTCGCAACACATATCACCCTAATAGTTGCTTAGCTTCAACAAACGTTACATCGTAGCATAATGGATATTCTAACCACCATTCAATAGGGACATGCTCAGCCTAACCCCTGTGTCCTTCCCAAAGTTAGGGACCAAGTCCTAGTATGTTCCCAAAGGGAAGAACACAACCCCCGCAGAGTATTTGGTCAGCCTAGCCGGCAAAGATCTGAGGCAAGGGAGCCCAGTCAGCATGATAGGGAGAGATCTGGACAGGAAAGAGACGAGCGATGCCAACCTAAGGGGAGGTCTGCTCGACATGGATAAGAAACTCGTGTCTCCAAATTCCCTAGACGCAATGTCAGACGGAAACCTCAAGACGCCCGACACTTCCTTAACTAGAAGCGCCCCAGCCAGGGGGTATGATACCAGGCACATCCTAAACAAGAAGTCTTGGAAGCAACTACTCCTTGAAAAATCTAAACACCCCTCATTCAACCATCTGCAGGCCTAACTGACACGGATGATCGCATGGCCACCTACAAAGCTCAAATGAGTGTATAGACTAGCTGTGATGCCACTTGATATCGTTTTTTCCCTACCACACTCAAGGGCCTCGCGCTAAATTTGTTTCAAGAACTGTCCGTCGGAGTCATAACCGACTTCTCAGTACTTGAGACTTGTTCATCCACCAGTTCGTAGCTAGAAAACGACAGAAAAAAGACGAGCCTTCATCTGATGGCGGTCAGGCATCAGAGAAATGAAAGCTTGGTCGACTACATCAAGAGATTCAATAAAGAATCACTAAAAGATACAGACTTACAAGATGTTGTGGCGTTGGCTGCCCTAATGTCCGGACTCCAACCCGGTCAGTTGAGATGGTCATTAGCGAAAAGCAAAGTAAAAAATTTCTCGAAGGCAATGATTAAGGCTCAAAGGTTGAAAGAAGGAAACCACAAGGACAAACCGAAACAACAAAAAACGGGAGGTCGGTCAAACAGGTTCAGCGACCATGGCCATGACCCCCGGTTTAACAAAAACAGAAGAAAGATCTTCCTCCCCGCTCGAAAAGATAAAATCCAGCGGTGTGAGTACCACAAAGAGTGTGGACACACCACCAAGGACTGTAGAGAGCTCAAGAAGTCCCTTGATAAGCTAGCAGATCAAGTCAAGCTGAACCGCTACCGCAAGCACACAAGCAAGGAGAAAGACAAGCATAAGGTGGGTCAGTCGAATAGTAGGGACACCGAGGGGTTTATTAGAGTCATAGCAAGTGGCTTTGCATCAAGTTGCCTAACTGACCGATCTCGCAAAGCCCACCTATAGAGTCTCAAGCACCAGGTGCTTGACGTCCAACAACCCCGACCAGACTTCCCCGTATGACTTTCGGGGTATCCAATCGGACACTACACATACCCCATGACGACCCCTTGGTGATCTAATTAAAAGTGGCTAACACAAGAGTCAAAAGAGTTTTAGTGGATAGCGAATGATCAGCTGATATTATCACGCTAGAATGCCTCCAAAAGCTGAAGTACATTGAATGGGAATTCACCCCCCTCAATCAGTTACTCATAGGCTTTGGGGGAAACTCGATACACCCAATCGGATCAATAAAACTACCCACTCGAATGGAAGAAAAAGGCAAGGGTAGAAGCCACTTGATTGACAGCTTGGTAGTGGACATCCTTCTATCCTACAACATCATAATGGGGAGACCCACTCTGAATAAGGTCAAAGCTGTCATTTCCACCTACCAACTCCTCATGCAGTTCGAAACCGACGAAGTTAGGATGGAAAGATCCAAGGGGATCAACAAGTAGCTTGAGAATGTGACTTTAACAGTTTGAAAAGTAAACTCGACGTTCAAGAGGACTAAGAAAAAAGAGAAAGCGAGAAGATAATCAGCCCTAAAGTGGCCTCGGGATCTACATCATTGAGAACCCCAAGCAGTACAAACGTCTTGAGCCAGCTGAGGAGGATGAAGAAGTAATGATCGACACGGAGTTTTGTCGGATGTTGAGGGTAGGCAAAGCGATGGACCCTCAAACAAGAGCAGAAATTATTCAAGTAGTCACCAAGTACAAAGATGTCTTTGCATACAAGGCCTCAAAAATGCTTGCACTCGACCCTAAAATAATGAGTCTCGAACTAAACATCAAAGAGGGGTTCCGGACGATCAAAGAAAAATTAAGACATCAAGGTCCCGATAAGCAACACTGCAGGAGTTGCGAAAGTCAAAAAGTTACTTGAGGCATGCTTCAGAGAAGAATGTCAGTACTCGAAGTGGTTAGCCAATGTTATGTTGGTTAAAAAGTCAAGCGGGGCATGGAGAATGTCCGTGGATTTCACAGACTTGAACAAGGCCAACCCAAAATATAACCACCCTCTGTCCAAAATCGAAAGGCTAGTCGACTCCATGGCTGAGCATGCACTCTTGAGTTTCATAGATGCAAACACAGGCTATCTCCAAATCCCAATGGCTGAACATGACCGAATCCACACCGCCTTCGTCATCAACCAAGGGGTGTACTGCTACAGGACGTGCCATTCCGTCTAAAGAATATTGGTGCTACGTATCAACGAACAATTAACAAAATCTTTAGTGACCAACTAGGTCGAAATATTGAAGTGTATGTTGATGACATGATAGTCAAGAGCAAGGCCCAGGAGGAGTATCCCACAGACTTAAGCAAAACCCTTGGCATCCTAAGGCGGTTCCGCATGATGTTAAACTCGAAGACATGTATTTTTGGAGTAAGGAGAGGGAAATGCCTCAGATTCCTAGTGAATGAGAGAGGGATCGAGGCCAACCCCGACAAGATCAAAGTAGTAATCAAGATGAAATCCCCTATGAACGTGAGCGAGGTACAATGCCTAATCGGCTCTCTGGCCGCCCTTGGATGTTTCCTCTCCAGGTCAGCAGACAAAAGGTTGCATTTCTTTAAAGCTTTGAATAGGAGTTCGCTTGGGATGATGAGGCCGAACAAGCCTTCGCCTCCCTCAAAACACATCTATCAACCCTCCCCAAGCTGATGTCCCCCTTGCCGGGGGCTATATTGTTCATGTACTTGGTTATATCATAATACGCACTCAACGTTGTTCGAATATGAGAAAGGGAAGAGAAGTAACACCCAGTGTAACACCCCAGAATTTCAAAGCGGAAATGAAAGAAATAATAATAGTATTAATAGGATGATGGCGGAAACATCGTCTTCTGGGAATGTCACTACTACAAGGAATGCGATTTCATAACTAAGTGATAAACCAACATAAGTAAATAGTATAAATAAATTAAATTAATTAGAGTAATAACAAAAAGAGAAAACTAACTCTTCAACTAACTAAAAGTCTAGGCCTAAAACACCTAGCTTTTTAATGCTCACAGCTCAACCCGAGCCGAAAACCAAAGAAGAAACCCATCAACATAACCTGCAAAATATACAACAACTTCCACAATCAGTGGGGAGTAACTAGCAGTTCTCCCAGCTCAAATAGAAACAGATAATGAACTTAAAAGAAATTAGAATCAACATCAAAGAACACATTATTAAGATACCGTACTCAGTACGAGGTACAATATTCATAAGCAACCGACCATACTCATTATGAGGAACAAATTATCATAAGCAACCGACCGTACTCACTACGAGGTACAAATGACAACCATGCAACAAATGCGGTCAACGTTGCAAACAAATGCAACAAATGCAGTCCACAAGCTCAAACATAACAGACCATACCGCCTGTGAGTAGACTCATTGGACCATACCGCCCAAGGCCTACGTTGCATATTCGAGGAACCATACCGCCCTTTTCGAATAGCCAGCATATTCGAGGAACCATGCCGCCCTTTTCGAATAGCTAAATTCTACGGATCATACCACCCGTAGTGAACCAATGGACCATACCGCCCAAGATTAAGTAACCAAAGCCTAGGACCATACCGCCCTTAGGTTAGCGAGCATAAATTTCTAGGACCATACCGCCCTTAGAATAACCAAACGCAAACTCCTAGGACCATGTCGCCCTTAGGATCATCGCACAAATTCCTAGAACCATACCGTTCTTAGGATCACATATATCTAGAACCATACCGTTCTTAAAATCTACTAACTCAAATTCCTAGAACCATACCGTTCATAGGGTCAATCGAACACAAATTCCTAGGACCATACCGTCCGTAGGATCAATCCAACTCTACAAGCACAAGGTATATACGACATGGTATACACAAAATCCATCTAATCCAACTTTCATAGGTATACACAACAAGGTACACAAGCAAATCAAATTCACTAACGAACAAGGTTCGAATGTGTGAATGCACAAGAAAGCATAAGCCCTCAACATACTCCAAACCAAACAACCATAGGCTACCTAACAAAATAGGGCACATACCCTTAATGTAACACTTAAGTCGACCAAACAATACTCAAACACCCTTGATATACATATCTAAGACCACTCAAGCAAAGGTACACAAGTTGTAGACCAAAAGGAAACAAAAACGCAACAACACAACTCAAGAGGCAGACCCCATCGTCGCGAGGTGCGACAAGCATCGCGGGTCGCGACAGCCAGCCGTCGCGAGTCGCGAGTAGCCCACTACCGTGGCCTGCGAGCTTCGCTCGTTCGCCCACAATAACTCCTTCGAGGCTTGCTCCAGCCATCCAGGCCTACTCCAACCTCCCTTACGTCCACACTTACACCAAACACCTTCGTAACATTCATGACTCACCAACAACAACAACAACAACAAACTCCATCAACAACAACAACGACAATAACAATAATGACAATAACAACAACAACAATCTCCAACACCAACAACAACGTCAATAACAACAATAACCATCTCCAACACCAACAACAACGACAATAACAACAACAACAACAAACCCCAGCACCAACAACAACGACAGTAACAACAACACACTCCATCAATCACCACAATGACAACTAAGAGTCCAAGACACAACCAAGCAATTCAACCCAAAAGCAAAACCACAACAACAACAAGGATACAACTAATCAACAACACTTAACAAGATGATCATAGTAGAAATCCAAGGTATGAAAACAACACCAACAACCATGAAATTACATGAAACTTTAATCATAAAATCCTCTAAGTTCCACCTAGCATGATACTATGTTCTCTAAAGCGATTCTAACAACCTAAGTTCACAATCTATTCTCTATTGAACTAGAATAACGCTAGTTACCTAGATCATCGGGAGGAGAGCTGAGTATAACGAGATTCGAGAAATATGAAAGCAATCCAATTCCTCCATGACGACAATTGTACCAATAAGTCACTAGGCATTTTCTTCTCCAATGTTGAAAACTCTTATTTTGCACTGCTCTGTTCCGACCATGATTCCCGGTGATCAAAAGCTCGGATTCTAGATCGCTTCGGTCAAATTAAATAACAAGATGTCATCAATGTTCTGTCCAAATTTGAAGACGATCAACGGTTAGATCTCCGGCTATGGTTATTTTCGTGAAGGTGCGACAAGGAATAAAAACCAGATGACTCGTCTGATTGCAACGAAAACTGCAGTCGCGTCTGCCTCTTTCTTCAAAAACAAATTATACCACGAGCAAGATCTTTCCGAGTAGATAGATTTTGATGAATCACACGTTCAATTCGGATAAGAAACGAAGGAGATATGATGCAAAGAAAATGGGTGTGCAGAAATGGACGAAAACCGAGAAGAGAGAAGAACTCTTTCTCTTCTTCTCTAATGGTTGGACGAGAATGGGGGTTACAATGCAGCAGCCTCATCTAATAACCTTATAAAGCAAAGGTTTAAAGGTGATTATGAATGTGGATTAATGGGGAATTAAATAGGGAGTTACAAGAGGCTCAAAGGTTAGCTTCATAAGCACGCACCAAACTCTTCATCCTCCATAACATAATTGCTAATTTTCGGCTAGCATGACACGCCACATGCAATGCAACATTTCATCACCCAAGTCGGTCCAACAACGTTACAAAAATGCTACGCGACAAAACCGGATTCTAAACACCCAAATAAATAACGAAACTAATATAACAACTTAAATAAATATATATAAATATATCACAACATATAAATATATATACACATTTTCATAACATGTTCCAAAATAATTCAAATAATAAATTATTTATTTTTATGAAAAAGAAAATACCATTTTAAATAAACAAACACCAAAAATAAAGGGTCAAAATTACGGGGTGTTACACCCGGTCTATTTCATAAGCCACGACTTCTGTGGGACGGAAGCTAAGCACAGCGAAATAGAAGAAATTGGTATTCTCCCTCGTGATGGCTAGTCGAAAGCTCAAACCCTACTTCCAAACCCATCAGATCAAGGTCCTTACAGGGTGCCCCATAAGAAGGTGATCGAAAGCCGAAGTCACTCTTGTTGGATGACTGACTGGGCAGACCAGCTCGCGGATTCGGACTCGAATATAAGTCTCGAAGAGCAATCAAAGCTCAGGCCTTAGCAGATTTCATAACCGAGTGCACCACCCGACCCCTAGTCAGCGAACAAGATTGTTGGGAACTA
This sequence comes from Beta vulgaris subsp. vulgaris, assembly GCF_026745355.1. Taxonomy (NCBI): domain Eukaryota; kingdom Viridiplantae; phylum Streptophyta; class Magnoliopsida; order Caryophyllales; family Amaranthaceae; genus Beta; species Beta vulgaris. Next base: position 31,081,030 of record NC_079203.1, on the reverse strand, counting down.
CAAGTGGACAGGTCGTCCACCTAGACGAGGTGTGGAGTGGGACTAGTCATCAAGCCCCCAGTCAGAGAAAAAATGGAATATGCTATTAAGTTCGATTTCTTGGGATCCAATAATGAAGCGGCGTATGAGGCACTGATACTCGGGCTCTAACTATGCATCCTAGCCGGATCAACAACCATCAAAGCCAAATCAGATTCACAACTCATAGTGGGTCAGGCGAGTACGAAGCCAACGAAGACACTTGAGAATGTATTTAGCCAAAACCTAAGAATTCATCTAAAAGCTATCCCAGTTCAGCATCACCCACATACCTAGGTCGAAAAACCAACAAGCAGATGCTTTGGATGGCAATTTTAGCGGAGGGATCAACCCCTCGGACCATTATGTGGGACGTACTACGTCAGCCGAGCATCAACATCAAAGAATAACTGGTGTTGAATCGGACATCTACTTGGATGGAAGAGGTGGTCAAATACTTGAAAGATGGGACGCTACCTGAAGACCACAAAGAGACCGAGCGAATCAACCACAAATCAAGATGGTTCTTGTGGCACGAGGACCAACACTACAAAAAGTCCTTCACTCACCCTCTCCTGAAATGTGTAACCCCCGAAGAAGGAGACTATATTCTAAGGGAAATACACCAAGGAGGAACGACCATAGCTGGAAAGACACTCAGGGCCGGTTATTACTAGCCTACCCTCAAGGTAGGTGCCCTAGAGATGGTCAAGAGATGCCCGTCATGTTAGATCCATTCGGACATCCCTAGAGCATCGGGAACTCCTTTGACAGCCGTACAGGCAGGTCTGCTACCATTCGATAAATGGGGCATGAACTTGCTCGGACCATTCCCCCAGCCTCAGGCCAACGCAAGTTCTTGATAGTTGCGATTGATTATTTCACCAAGTGGACAAAGGCCGAACCACTCGCCTAAATAATGGACAAGCAAGTTCAAGTATTCATATCAAGGAACATTATCACCAAGTTTGAAGTATTAGGGGCATTGGTGTCGGATAACAGGCAACTCTTCAACAGTTTCCCTACTCGGGATTATTGTGTTTGATTCGAAATACCGACCAAGTTTTCGGCCACTTCAAGGCCACAGACAAATGGACAAGCCGAGTCAGCCAACAAGATACTCCTCAAAGAAATAAAAAAATCCTTACAGGCTGCACAAGGAGCATAGGTTGATGATTTGTCTAGGCTACTCTGGTTGGCTGGAACCACCACGAAAGAAGCCATGGGGCATTCGCCGTTCGGCCTAGTGTACGAAAGTGAAGCGGTGCTACCAGTGGAGGTCGACATACCCTCCCCCTGGATGACCTTTTGTGAATTTGATAAGAACGAAGAAGAAAATCCCATTAACCTGGATTTACTACTAGAAGCCAGGGGCAACGCATTGTTAAAGTCCATCCAGTACAAGCAAAGAGTCATCTGAAAATTTAATCGATGAGTAAAGGCTAGACCAATCCAGCTCGGTTACTGGGTAGTTCGGAAAGTCGAAGCCAGTGGACTCTCACACTTGAAAAGGAAGTTAGGCACTAATTTGGATGGCCCATACAAAGTGACTGAAGTAATCAAACTCGACACATTCTGACTGGAATCTTTGGATCCACTTCCCATCCCTCGAACGCAGATAACCTCAAAAAATTATACGTGTAATGTTTGTCACTTGCAATAAGGGCATAGAAAACATATCAAAAGCAAAATGTAGCCATTCGACTTATTATGTAATGAATCGGACTATAAGACTTTGCTAGTCCGAATAGTTCGACATTTATTCAGTCAAGGAGACTTAACCATTCGATAATCGACCTATCTTGTAATGAGTCGGACAATAGGGCTTTACCAACCGAAAATGATTTTTTGACTAAATTAATCAAAAACTTAATCAATTTGAAAATCAGTTTGTTAAGATTTAATTAGTTAGCAAACGGAACACGAGTTAGTCGAAACAAAAGTAGAGAGTCAGCCGGGCAATTCAAAAGAAGTAATAATGCAAAGAACAAACAAGCTAATATGGAGCAAAATATGAAATTCATTAAAAAATTGGTTCGATTACAAAAGGCAAGCCGACTAGATCGGTAATACATTACAAAAGAAATAAAAGCTAAGTACAAACAAGATAAGCTTAAGAACTAGGAAACAGGTCGGACGCAGCATCAACATTAGCAGCCTTTGAGGCCTCGGCTTTTTTATCTTCATCATTATCATCTTCCTCGTGCTCCTGCAATCTTTGCCCATATCTCAACCGTCTCGGCCTTGTATGCATCCTAGTACTTGGACTAGATGTCATTCCATTCAACCGAGGGGTAAGACTCGCTAGCACACCCTTCAGCTGCTCGAGGGGCTCCTCCTCACCCATCTTGTGGGACACATGGTCGAACTCCGTATTATAGGCGCTGCAAGCTCGGGTGGTCTGCCAATGAGAGAACCACTGCTCCTCAGACCAAATAGCCTTCTTCTTGACTAGTGCAGCATTCGCCTCGGTTGTCTTGAGTGAACCCCTGGCGAAGTCTTGCTCCGCCTGCACCATTCAGACCTCGGCATCAGTCTTAGCAATCAGGGCCCCATCCCTTGCCATAATAAGGTCCGCTTTGGCTTTCACCCATTCAACCCGTTCGACTTTGATGTTTTCATGATCTCTTTTTATGGCCCTCAAAGCGTCGTCCAGCTTCGACTCGGCGATTCGCTTCCTGTTCTCGACCTTGCTCAGTTCGTTAAAATGCTTGAGGGATTTCTACCTCAGCTCTTCGACCTCATCGTGCAAGGCGTGTCGGTTCTCCGTAACATTGGACTCGGCGATCCGCTTCCTGTTCTCGGCCTTGCTCAGTTTGTCAAAATGCTTGAGGGATTTCTACCTCAGTTCTTCAATCTCATCCTACAAGGCGTGTCAGTTCTCCGTAACGTTGGACATGCGGATGGAGAACTGTCAAAGCAAAGAAATTAGAACCAGAGCAAAACGATGATACTGGTAATGGAGTCGGGAAACAAACTTAAGTCAAGCCATGAGCGATAAAGCTCATTCGTCTCGGTCTTGCCAAGAGTCTGGTTGATATCCTCCCGGTTGGTGTCCGTGCAAATAATCCTCATAGCATCGTTCAGCCTCTTGTTCTTATTCGAGCGTTTTAGCTCGGTAAATGGAACAAGAACTGCCTTGACAGTTTGATCTCCCACCACCTGATCGGGGGTAGGAGATCGAGGAGTGTATCCTGGACTTTCCCAAGGCCGGAAGTTAAAAGAGTGAAGGGAGAAGTTACCTCCCTAAGTCGTAGAGCTGACTCGTGGGTTGTTGACCTCTATTAAGGCGGTCGTCTTAGCCGCCTCCTTCTCAGCCCGGGCCCTTGGCCAAGACGTTCTCAGTTTGAGCCACCTTGTCCTCAGTGGGCTCCTTGCGCTTCTTTATCTTCGGCTTGGTAGGGTATTGAAATCCCAAAAAGTTAGCCAAATTCACATGCGAATAAACCAAAACAATTGAATGGGCGACGGATGGGGATAAAATCCCCCCCTTAAACCCCCCTATAAAAGAAACGAATCGGCAAACATTACCTTGGGAGCAAAATGCTTCTTCATGGCCTTGGAACTCAACTCGGCTCTAATGCGAGCTACCTTAAGAGCCGCAGAAGTTAGTCGTTCAGCCATCTACGGATCAGGCTCGGTCAAATATGCAAGTGAAGGTTCTGCATAGTAAAAGGAAAAAGTTTGAAAAAAATATCAACAAAGATTTAGTCTGTAAATCGGACTCCCTTGGCCAAATTACCCTTGGGAAAGGTCGGGCTTAGTCCCATCACAGCGCGCAAAAGTTCGTTCTTCAAAAGGTGACCATTGCGCAACCTATTGCCAGCAAGGAATATCTCCCCCCCCCCCCACAATTTTATACTCGAGGTGCATATAACAGGCCGCAATAGCCTCTTCATCGTCCAGCTCAAGGACTTAGAAGTGAAGCTCGTGATTTGGCTCGGGGGTTGGCGGGACGCGTGGCACCCCATTCTCTGCCATAGTAAATGAAGCTGAACCCCCTCCGGAACCCTTTTTGAGAAGTGGGGGAGATCTAGCACGGTCCGGTAGCCTTTACGAGCTTGAAAACACCACCAGCCCGGCCCTGCTCGCCAACCATCATCTCGACCAGCTTATACATATGACGCCACAACGTCACGGTCGACCTCGCTCCAATGATGTCACATATGGTTTGCACCGCCAAAATACCTCCCCAAGAGTTGGGAAGAAATCTGGCCCAAAGACAGGTTGTAGGCAAAGGTCCTTGACAAAAGAAGTCAAAGGAAATCGAAGTTCCATCTCCATCATCTTCTAATATGCAGCAGTACATCCAAGAGGCCGAGTCAAAATTGTGTGGAATGGCTTCGTGTCGGACCAGATGATAAGGCTCCTTTATTTGAAACCTCGTTGCTTGGCCTCGGTAGTCGTCCATTAGCGCCTCGACCTCCCCTTGGATCTAAGTCGGGATATTCCAGTCGGCCTAAAGTAGACGGCTCGCCTTCCTCCGTCGGCATAGCTACCCTAACTATACCATCTGTCACAGGTTGAATTTTAAAAAAGATTTATTAAATACTAATTATAATTATTAAGTTAATTATGTTCTAGATATTCATATTTTTTTTAATTTGAAATGTGACATTTTTGTCGTTGTATTTGTAATATATTTATTAATTTATATTTGACAAAATCATTCTTATTAGAACTATTTTGAATTTAAGTGATTAATGAAAGAATGAAATCGTGTTCTTGGTTTTGTTTCTGCGATCTATGGAAGTCGATTGTATGTTTTTATTGATGGCAGTTTATTAAATTGTGGAAAGGTAATACACCTGATATAGAATAAGAGTCGCTACTTTGTCAAAGTCTTTATTATAGTAATAAGTGGATTAATTTGATAATCATACGACAAGGTTCTAATTATAACTAGAGTGGTTAGATGTGATTCTAAGATGTTAACTTAGATGGGAAGTTACAATATAGTGTTCTTATGAACTAATAGCATTAGCTTGTGAGAAGATTGCATAATCCGATGGGTGTTGTCATATATTGTTATGAGAAATGATTGTTGGACTAGACTCTAAGAATTAATAAACTTAAGTAGTTTCTTTCCATAAAGTTAGAAAGGGGATTAACCAATTACTATTAATAATATGGAGGTTATTGATGTTAGTTACCAAATTATGGATTAAATTATTAAGGATGTACTCAATAAAGGATTTCAGTTCAACGACTATAGATGGAGTAAAACAATATAGTCGGATTATCATATTAGTATTTACTAATATATATTAGTGCTTGAGTTCAACTACGTAGTAAATATAAGTTGTGAAATACCTTAAAGAGGCCTCGAATATATATATGTTTCGGTAGTACTTAAAGGATATGAGTTGTACTTGGCCTATGTGATTATGAGAACATATTGTGAGTGGGTTCATCGTTGATTTTGTAATTATTGTTTAGCTAATAGTAACTACTTCGTATCAATATATTGTTTTAAGAATCTCGAGTTGGGATGTGTAAGTTAACTCTCCTTAGTTAATTCTAAGAGAGCGACTTATCTTACTTGTTGTTGTGCTTGATGACAATTGTTATCGCTATTGAGATAAATGTGATTGATAACCATGAAGTATAAAAGAGTATAAACTATTTATAAGTAAGAATATGAGTTGCGCGTTTGTGATTTAGTAACTCTCATTTATAAATTTTGATGATTTATAAGTTCTATGATTGAAATTAAGTTGAACTTAGTTGCATAACTATGTTGAACCTGAAATTCATAAGCAAGTACAATGACATGTTATTATAACTTTTTAGAGTGAAGTCTTCTAGTGTGGTTGGTTATGCAACAATTGCTTATAATTACTAAGCTAGTGGATGAGTTCCAAGAATAATTTGTTGTGTTATGAATGATAATGGAAAGTTTCTAAAAGGGGAAAGTAGCCTCGCCTGAGTAGACAGATGAGGTGACATGAACAGTGCCCCATGGACTATGAGCCTCGGGGGCCCCACAGGGAAACCTGCCCATTGCTCTGTGGGGTGAAACCGGGTGATAAATCATGTAATGTGAAACATGTGGTTAGCTGATTGAATCAGCGGAAAAATGTACCCCGGACTAGTCGCGGTTATTGGCCAAAAGTAAAGCGAATGGTTGGGTGACGACCCCCACTGTCGGAGTGTAAGCTTTGTCTCCTCCGCCGTGTTCTCTTTCCTCCAGGTTAAAAAGAATGTTCTCGCCAAGTATGAAAGTTATATTGATAATGGATTCTCGATAAGGAATCGTATCGTGATAAGTTGTTTCGATATTGGATTCCCGATAAGGAATCAAATTAGGTAAGTTATGAATGTTTTTTCAATACTTGAATTGAATATTGATATATTGAATATTGATATTAGTTTCCTAATATGGAAGCATATCATGGTAAGTTACACAGATGTTGGATTCCCGATAAGGAATCGTATCTTGTTATTGAAATCCCGATAAGGAATCGTTATGGTAAAGTTGTTATGTTATTTATTGCATGATAAGGGTTTGTGTATGACAGTATAAGGGAATGATTGATAAAGTATGAAAGCATAAGTTTGGATTTCTGATAAGAAATCAATTAAAGGAGATAAATTATATTGCTTGTATCAAAGTTGGTAAACTCATATTCCTTATAAGGGATCATGATATGTTGAAAGATTAAGGGGCTGTTCGATATTAATGTGGTTTTCTGTTTTTTGGTTTTTTGATTTTCAAAGTCATATAATATATGTCCTATAATGAATAAAAAATTAGTCAAATTTATTGAGTACATTATGATTTTGAAAACTGACAACTAATAAGTGAAAAAAACTTTTTCTGGTTTCCGCTTTTTGGTCTTTAGTTTTCAAAAAAAGCTGAAAATCGAAAACAAAAAACGATAACGGACAGGCCCTAACTAATTAGATTTATATTGAATATGTGATTGTTGTGATTGCTTGAAATCACGCTGTTGTGTTTTCTCTTAAGAAGTGAATCATGGTGTACTATAAAAGGATTAATTGAATAACGATATAATATGTATGTGGTCAATAAGAGATGATGTAATGCATGTTGTAACAGCATGGCTGTTGTGATTATGATGACTGTTGAGTCGTTTTCAAGTAAAAGCCACCAAAGCATGTGTTAATCTTATTTACGGGTTTAAGACTCACCTTTGCTGATGTGTGTAAGTTGTTTTGTCATTTTCGTGGCCTGTCACTTAGTGGGTGGTTGTATATTAAATGTCTCAGGTCGAAGCCGTGAGTTAATATTTTGCAAGTTGAAGCTGATACTAGATGGTGTAGTATTGTATTTGTTATTGAAGTGTGGACACTTCTCTTGTAATAGGTAATCGTTCATTTTTCTATAATATATTTCCCCATAAGAATCGCTAGCTAGTGCTCCTGATTCACTATTGGTTGTTGCTCTGCAAAAGCATTGAGGTTGTTGGGATCTGGAAATATTTTATAAATTGAATTTGTGACAGGTTCATATTATTTCCTACTTTAGAGTTGTCTTATTTTCAAAGGAAAGTTCTACCGGATTTTCTATAGGAATTTATTGGAACAGAGTTTGAGAATCAAGGCATTGTTGTAATAGTTAATTTGAATTGAATAGAATTGGGAATTGAGTTTCACACTCTTCGATGTAGTTCGGTGAGTGTGATGGTAATAGTTCGGGTTATCTCGACTACAATCTCTTCCGATGTGCTTAATCCTTTGTAAGCTGGTCGGAAAAATTCGGGTTGTTACACCATCAGACAAGTATATCATTATAAGAAACTCCTCGAAGAAGGATAGGCTAGAGATACCTTTCATGGTTAGGGAACGATGCCATCAGCCTCCTCTTCCACTTATGATTGAGAACTCGGGGGAGAGAGAGTTTGTTGGGTCCAGTCGAGAGATCAGGACAACTTATCGAAGTTGACCTTAATATTATTTCCACCCCCCTCACCTCCTCGGACAAATTATAAGGAGGTGAATTTTGGGGGGAGAGGTCACCGACTCGGACGAACACCCTATTATTTATAGACAAAGGGGGTGGGTCAAGAATTATTGAAAGAAAAAGAAAGGAACTTAAGGAAAAATGAAAAGCGTACCTAGACGGATGAAGACGACTGAGGGACTTTACTCGGGAGTAGAGAGAGAAGTTGGATATTTTTTTAGAGAGAGAATTTGTGAAAATGACAAATGATCCAAATCTCTCTCTCCCTCCCCATATATATAGACAACCTAGGGAGACGCGTAACACAAACCTCCCTACTCGCTAAATAGGCCTTCCTTAGGTAGCCTAAGTAGATCTATTTATCCCAAAGGCCTTGGTACAAGGAAGATGAAACGTCAAAAGTTCTCAACAACTCCCGGTCAGCTCAATCGTCATGAAGGATCCCACAATCCCAAGTATCCCTAGCTGCCAAGTGGCACTTGGAGCTGGATGTACTCGCTCGGGTAAGATAACTTCTACCACTTCGCCTAACAAAATGCAACCACCAAATGACACTCACTCGGATAGCCTGGGGCTCAGTGGCCCCTCATGCGAGTGGCTTCCTACCCACTCGGCCAAAGGGGATGCTTTCTCCTTTGTCAAGCCGCTTTTATACTTAGTAAAAAATGGCTAAGTACCGAATGGCATCCACTTGGACAGCATAGGGCTCATTGGCCTCTCATCAGAGTGGTGTCCTACCCACTCGGCCATAGGGGACCCTTTCTCCTTTGCCGAGCCGCTTCTATACTTAGTCAAAAAAATGGCTAAGTACAAAATGACACCCACTTGGACAACTTTGGGCTCAGTATCCCCTCGTCCGAGTGGCGCCCTACCCTCTCGACCAAAGGGCGACCCCCTCTCCTGTGCGAGTCACTTCTTCACTTAGGGAAATATGGTTAAGTGCCAATTGTCACCCACTCAGGCAGCTTGGGGCTCGTTAGCCCCTCATCAATCTGAGTGGAGTCCAACCCACTCGGCCAAAGGGGGATCATATCTCCTATGCCGAGTCGCTTCTTCACTTAGTCAAAAAAAGGGTTAAGTACCAAATGGCACCCACTTGGACAACATGGGGCTCAGTGACCCCTCGTCCGAGTGGCATCCTACCCACTTAGCCAAAGGGGGAGCCCCTCTCCCGTGCCTAGTCGCTTCTTCACTTAGTCAAACATGGTTAAGTGTCAATTGGCACCCACTCGGGCAGCTTGGGCCTCATTAGCCTCTCATCCGACTGGAGATCAACCCACTCGGACAAAGGGGGACCCTATCTCCTATGTCGAGTCGCTTCTTCACATAGTCAAAAATGGCTAAGCGTCAATTGGCACCCACACGGACAGATTGGGTCTCATTAGCCCCTCATCCGAATGGCGTCCAACCACTCGGCCAAAGTGGAACCCTCTCTCTTGTGCTGAATCACTTTTTCACTTAGTTAAAAATGGCTAAGTGTCAAGTGGTACCTACTCGGACAACCTGGGGCTCATTATGCCCTCATTCGAGTGGCGTCCAACCCACTCGGCCAAAGTGGAACCCTCTCTCTTGTGCCAAGTCGCTTCTTCACTTAGTCAAAAATGGCTAAGTGTCAAGTGGCACCCACTCGGACAGCTTGGGGTTCATTAGCCCCTCATCCGAGTGGCGTCCAACCCACTCGGTTATTTAGAGGTTCCTCCTCCCCTGCCGAGCCATCATAATACTTAGCCAAATATGGCTAAGTATCAGTTAACTAATTTCACAGTCCCAATGGGGAGGGACCTAGTCGGACATATATCGACTTTAACAAAAATAAAAGCCAGTCGGTGGGCTTTACTTCCTTCAAGGTGATCAGGTCGATCAATATCCCCTCATGTAGAGAGTCGCTCGGTCTGTATTCAATAGATGGTCACACGGTCGGCACTATCCCCTCCAATAAGAAGCCACTCGGTCAGCATTATTCCTTTTCACAGGAGGTAACCCGGTCGACATCATGAGTCGCTCCGCCTATCACACTCGGTCAAACAATGAGTCGGTAGGAATTAGATAAGTTAGTATTCCGCCACATATTGGTGTCACCTAGTCGGACTTCGATGATCCCCAATCCCTGGCGTGGAGCTAATTGTTTAGGTTAAATTGACCAGTAACCTAATTAGGGCGTAAAAGCCTCTTAAGGCTCTAGACAGGTGGTTGTTGTGGGTCCCACTAGTGAGTTGACCTAATCAAGAATTTTTGGAATCCACTAAAGGGTTGAAATGATCCTTGCCTAAAAAGGCAACATAGACATTGATCCCAAAGGAGGCCCATCCAATTAATATTTCCTGTCTGGTTATCCCCCAACACTATAAATACCAACAATCTCATCAATGAACATGTATTCAATTCTCACCAAACAAACGAGAACATCTCTCTCTATACTTTCTCTCTTTACCTCAATCATCAACTGATTTGAGCGTCAGAGGGGCGATCCCGAAACAACCCTCGAGGTAGTCTAATCTTGTTCTGCAGGTTTTCAGTGTACGGACAACCAATACATACGAACACTCTTGGGTCCCACTCCTACTCAACACACATCAGCAATCCTTAATTTCTAGACATAAACAATACCACACAATAAAGTATATTATATTTTTGCCCTTTATAAATTTTGGCAACTAAAATTTTTGGACGTTTTTGCTGCGTAACCAATTTCTTCGTTGTTGCACAACCGTAGTGACCTTGTTGGACAACCAAGCTGACCTTACTGCACACAACTAAACTGAGCTTTTTGCACAATAACACTCACCTTCGTGCACAACCAAAATACCCTTATTATACAACCAATCTAAGCTTGTTGAATAACCATAATGACCTTGATGCATAACCGAGTTGACCTTACTACATAACCAATTTGAGCTTGCTGCATACACCCATAGTGACCTTGATGCACAATCGATCTAAACTTGATGCAGAACCAACCTAAGCTTGTTGCACATCCATAGTGACCTAGATGCACAACCGAACTAACCTTGTTGCACAACCATTAACAAGAAGGATGTACATACACTTATAAATTGTTCACAACCTTACACAGAGAATGCACAATTATTAACAAATATTGCACAACCTTACAAATAGAATGCACAACCCTCACTGAGTATTCACCCATTAAATGTTGCACATCCATATATATGCGAATCTTGCACAAACACATTAACTTTGATGGACAAACATACTAACCTTCACGCCAAACCAAAAAAAGTGAATAATACAAACAATTGTAATTTGTTCACCACCGAATAGTTCGGAAAATAGCATGACTCGTTTCCTAAATATGCCCTTTCATCCAACTTCAAAATTATTTGACTTTTTTAAAATATCAATAATAATATACCTCGCTACAATATAATCACGTTATTTTCCCATTCTAGCCACTCTAGGTAATACGTAAGTTTCAATTTAGGATATAAGGATTCTTACAATTTGGATTTTATTTGGGATTCTCTATTTATCCCCCATATTTACTAAGCACCTCATATATTTTTATACCTATTTTGTATTTTTTTACCTTAAAAATATAAAAATTTCACAATATTTATAGCAGGAACCAAATCAATTTTTCATTTCCACCACATTGGAATCGAGCATTTATTTTGTTTCCACCATGGTGGTATCAAAAAAATGGTCCGTTCCATTATGGTGGAAATAAAATTTCAGTCCAGTTCATGTGAATAGTGAAAATTAATTGCTTCTGAAGAAGAAAATGATGTATTGTGAGGAAAAAGAAGAAGAAAGGGAGGAGGAGGAGGAGGCAGGGCCGTCTCAAACCTGTTTGAGGCCCTACATTCTATCGTGAAGCTAAGGCCCCTAATCATCATTTGACAAATGCTAACAGGTGTTGCCTTCGTCCTTCGAGCACTCGATAAGGAACCTATATTTATTGTTTTTTAAAAAAAAAATTACTTTGTTAAACAAATAAAATTTTATAATATATATTTGTAAAAAAGAACTTGAAACTAAAAAAGGTGGAGAAAATCACAAAATAAGAAACTTACCCATCAAAGTTAGATTTTCTTTTGACATACTTTCTTCTTTCTCTAGCTTAAAAAAAAAAATCTTTTCATCTTTTCTCTCTAGCAAAGCAATACCATCTTCCCTTATTCCTTCTTTCCTCCCCTTTAGCCAAAGTAAAATAATTTTGTAATAACATTTGTGAAGATTCTATAACACTTATTTGAAGATTGAATTCCTTATTAGAGAGATTTTTCAGAGAGAAGAGAGTATTAATTGAGATTTTCAGTGGCCCCTGATTCGAGTGGCTTCCTACCCACTCAGCCAAAGGGGACGGTTTCTCCTTTGTCAAGTGCTTCTATACTTAGTAAAAAATGGCTAAGTACCGAATGGCATCCACTTGGACAACATAGGGCTCATTGGCCTCTCATCAGAGTGGTGTCCTACCCACTCGGCCATAGGGGACCCTTTCTCCTTTGTCGAGCCGCTTCTATACTTAGTCAAAAAAATGGCCAAGTACAAAATGACACCCACTCGGACAACTTTGGGCTCAGTGGCCCCTTATCCGAGTGGCGTCCTACCGACTCGACCAAAGGGGGACCCCCTCTCCTGTGCGAGTCTCTTCTTCACTTAGTGAAATAAGGTTAAGTGTCAATTGTCACCCACTCAGGCAGCTTGGGGCTCATTATCCCCTCATCAATCTGAGTGGAGTCCAACCCACTCGGCCAAAGGGGGATCATATCTCCTATACCGAGTCGCTTCTTCACTTAGTTAAAAAAATGGTTAAGTACCAAATGGCACCCACTCGGACAACATTGGGCTCAGTGTCCCCTCGTCCGAGTTGCATCCTACCCACTTAGCCAAAGGGGGACCCACTCTCCCGTGCTGAGTCGCTTGTTCACTTAGTCAAATATGGTTAAGTGTCAATTGGCACCCACTCGGGCAGCTTGAGGCTCATTAGCCCCTCATCCGACTGGTGTTCAACCCACTCGGACAAAGGGGGACCCTATCTCCTATGTCGAGTCGCTTCTTCACATACTCAAAAATGGCTAAGTGTCAATTGGCACCCACAGGACAGATTGGGGCTCATTAGCCCCTCATTCGAGTGGCGTCCAACCCACTCGGCCAAAGTAGAACCCTCTCTCTTGTGCCGAATCGCTCACTTAGTCAAACATGGCTAACTGTCAAGTGGCACCCACTCGGACAACCTGGGGCTCATTATGCCCTCATCCGAGTGGTGTCCAACCCACTCGGCCAAAGTGGAACCCTCTCTCTTGTGCCAAGTCGCTTCTCCACTTAGTCAAAAATGGCTAAGTGTCAAGTGGCACCCACTCGGACAGCTTGGGGCTCATTAGCCCCTCATCCGAGTGGCGTCCAACCCACTCGGCTATCAAGAGGTTCCTCGTCCCCTGCTGAGCCATCATAATACTTAGCCAAATATGGCTAAGTATCAGTTAACTAATTTCACAGTTCCAATGGGGAGGGACCTAGTCGGACATATAAAGATTTTAACAAAATTAAAAGCCACTCGGTGGGCTTTACTCCCTTCAACAGGTGGTGACTCGGTCGACAATATCCCCTCATGTAGAGAGTCGCTCGGTCTGTATTCAATAGATGGTCCCTAGGTCGGCACTATCCCCTCCAATAAAAAGCCACTCGGTCAGCATTATTCCTTTTAACAGGAGGTAACCCGGTCGACGTCATGATTCGCTCGGCCTATCACACTCGGTTAAACAATGAGTCGGTAGGAATTAGATAAGTTATTATTCCGCCACGGATTGGCGTCACCTAGTCGGACTTCGATGATCCCCAATCCCTGGCGTGGAGCTAATTGTTAAGGCTAAATTGACAAGTAACCTAATTAGGGCATAAACGCCTCCTAAGGCTCTGGACAGGTGGTTGTAGTGGGTCCTACTAGTGAGTTGACCTAATCAAGAGTTTGGGAATCCACTAAAGGGTTGAAATGATCATTGCCTAAAAAGCAACATAGCCATTGATCCCAAAGGAGGCCCATCCAATTAATGTTTCCTGTCTAGTTATCCCCCAACACTATAAATACCAACAGTCTCATCAATGAACATGTATTCAATTCTCACATAACAAACTAGAGCATCTCTCTCTATACTTTCTCTCTATACCTCAATCATCAACTGATTTAAGCGTCAGAGGGGCGATCCCGAAACAACCCTCGAAGTAGTCTAATCTTGGTCTGGAGGTTTCCAGTGTACGGAGAACCAATACATACAAACACTCTTGGGTCCTACTCCTACTAAACACACATCAACAATCCTTAATTTCTAGACAGAAACAATACCAAACAATAAAGTATATTATATGTTTTGCCCTTTATTAATTTTGGCAACTAAAATTTTTGGACGTGTTTGCTGCATAACCAATTTGTTCGTTGTTGCACAACCGTAGTGACCTTGATGCACAACCGAGCTGACCTTACTGCACAACTAAACTGAGCTTTTTGCACAATAACATTCACCTTCGTGCACAACCAAAATGCCCTTAGTGCACAACCAATCTAAGCTTGTTGAATAACCATAGTGACCTTGATGCATAACCGAGTTGACCTTACTGCATAACCAATTTGAGCTTGCTGCACATCCATAGTGACCTTGATGCACAATAGATCTAAACTTGATGGACAACCAACCTAAGCTTGTTGCACATCCATAGTGACCTTGATGCACAACCGAGCTGACCTTGTTGCACAACCATGAACAAGAAGGATGTACATACACTTATAAATTTTTCACAACCTTACACAGAGAATGCACAATTATTAACAAATATTGCACAACCTTATAAATAGAATGCACAACCCTCAATGAATATTCACCCATTAAATGTTGCACATCCATATATATGCGAATATTGCACAAACACATTAACTTTGATGGACAAACATACTAACCTTCACGCCAAACCAAAAAAAGTGAATAACACAAACAATTGTAATCTGTTCACCACCGAATAGTTCGGAAAATAGCATTACTCATTTCCTAAATATGCCCTTTCATCCAACTTCAAAATTATTTGAGTTTTTTTAAAAATCAATAATAATATACCTCGCTACAATATAATGTCACGTTATTTGCCAATTCTAGCCACTCTAGGTAATACGTAAGTTTCAATTTCGGATATTAGGATGCTTACAATTTGGATTTTGTTTGGGATTTTCTATTTATCCCCCATATTTACTAAGCACCTCATATATTTTTATACCTATTCTGTATTTTTTTACCTTAAAAATATAAAAATTTCAGAATATTTATAGCAGGAACCAAATCAATTTTTCATTTCCACCATAGTGGAATCGAGCATTTATTTTGTTTCCACCATGGTGGTATCAAAAAAATGGTCAGTTCCATTATAGTGGAAATAAAATTTCAGTCCAGTTCATGTGAATTGTGAAAATTAATTGTTTTTGAAGAAGAAAATGATGTATTGTGAGGAGGAAGAAGAAGAAAGGGAGGAGGAGGAGGAGGCAGGGCCGTCTCAAACCTGTTTGAGGCCCTACATTCTATCGTGAAGCTAAGGCCCCTAATCATCATTTGCCAAATGCTAACAGGTGTTGCCTTCGTCCTTCGAGCACTCGATAAGGAACCTATATTTATTGTTTTTTTTAAAAAAAATTACTTTGTTAAACAAATAAAATTATATAATTTATATTTGTAAAAAAGAACTTGAAACTAAAAAAGGTGGAGAAAATCACAAAATAAGAAACTTACCCATCAAAATTAGATTTTCTTTTGACAAACTTTCTTCTTTCTCTAGCTTAAATAAAAAAATCTTTTCATCTTTTCTCTCTTACAAAGCAATACCATCTTCCCCTATTCCTTCTTTCCTCCCCTTTAGCCAAAGTAAAATAATTTTGTGATAACATTTGTGAAGATTCTATAACACTTATTTGAAGATTGAATTCCTTATTAGAGAGATTTTTTAGAGAGAAGACAGTATTAATTGAGATTTCCAGTGGCCCCTCATTCGAGTGGCTTCCTACCCACTCAACCAAAGGGGACGGTTTCTCCTTTGTCAAGTGGCTTCTATACTTAGTAAAAAAATGGCTAAGTACCGAATGACATCCACTTGGACAGCATAGGGCTCATTGGCCTCTCATCAGAGTGGTGTCCTACCCACTCGGCCATAGGGGACCCTTTCTCCTTTGCCGAGCCGCTTCTATACTTCGTCAAAAAAATGGCTAAGTACAAAATGACACCCACTCGTACAACTTTGGGCTCAGTGGCCCCTCGTCCGAGTGGCATCCTACCGACTCGACCAAAGGGCGACCCCCTCTCCTGTGCGAGTCACTTCTTCACTTAGTGAAATATGGTTAAGTGTCAATTGTCACCCACTCAGGCAGCTTGGGACTCATTAGCCCCTCATCAATCTGAGTGGAGTCCAACCCACTCGGCCAAAGGGGGATCATATCTCCTATGCCGAGTCGCTTCTTCACTTAGTCAAAAAAATGGTTAAGTACCAAATGGCACCCACTCGGACAACATGGGGCTCAGTGTCCCCTCGTCCGAGTGGCAACCTACCCACTTAGCCAAAGGGGGACCCACTCTCCCGTTCTGAGTCGCTTCTTCACTTAGTCAAATATGGTTAAGTGTCAATTGGCACCCACTCGGGCAGCTTGAGGCTCATTAGCCCCTCATCTGACTGGAGTTCAACCCACTCGGACAAAGGGGGACCCTATCTCCTATGTCGAGTCGCTTCTTCACATAGTAAAAAATGGCTAAGTGTCAATTCGCACCCACACGGACAGATTGGGGCTCATTAGCCCCTCATCCGAGTGGCGTCCAACCCACTCGGCCAAAGTGGAACCCTCTCTCTTGTGCCGAATCACTTTTTCACTTAGTCAAACATGGCTATGAGTCAAGTGGCACCCACTCGGACAACCTAGGGCTCATTATGCCCTCATGCGAGTGGTGTCCAACCCACTCGGCCAAAGTGGAACCCTCTCTCTTGTGCCGAGTCGCTTCTTTACTTAGTCAAAAATGGTTGTGTCAAGTGGCACCCACTCGGACAGTTTGGGGCTCATTAGCCCCTCATCCGAGTGGCGTCCAACCCACTCGGCTATCAAGAGGTTCCTCGTCCCCTGCTGAGCCATCATAATACTTAGCCAAATATGACTAAGTATCAGTTAACTAATTTCACAGTTCCAATGGGGAGGGACCTAGTCGGACATATAACGACTTCAACAAAATTAAAAGCCACTCGGTGGGCTTTACTCTCTTCAACAGGTAGTGACTCGGTCGACAATATCCCCTCATGTAGAGAGTCACTCGGTTTGTATTCAATAGATGGTCACTCGATCGGCACTATCCCCTCCAATAAAAAGCCACACGGTCAGCATTATTCCTTTTAACAAGAGGTAACCCGGTCGACCTCATGATTCGCTCGGCCTATCACACTCGGTCAAACAATGAGTCGGTAGGAATTAGATCAGTTACTATTCCGCCACGGATTGGCGTGACCTAGTCGGACATCGATGATCCCCAATCCCCGGCGTGGATCTGATTGTTTAGGCTAAATTGACCAGTAACCTAATTAGGGCATAAAAGCCTCCTAAGGCTCTAGACAGGTGGCTTTAGTGGGTCCCACTAGTGAGTTGACCTAATCAAGAGTTTGGGAATCCACTAAAGGGTTGAAATGATCATTGCCTAAAAAGGCAACATAGCCATTGATCCCAAAGGAGGCCCATCCAATTAATGTTTCCTGTCTAGTTATCCCCCAACACTATAAATACCAACAGTCTCATCAATGAACATGTATTCAATTCTCATATAACAAACTAGAGCATCTCTCTCTATACTTTCTCTCTATACCTCAATCATCAATTGATTTAAGCGTTAGAGGGGCGATCCCGAAACAACCTTCGAGGTAGTCGAATCTTGTTCTGCAGGTTTCCAGTGTACGGACAACCAATACATACAAACACTCTTGGGTCCCACTCCTACTCAACACACATCAGCAATCCTTAATTTCTAGACAGAAACAATACCAAACAATAAAGTGTATTATATGTTTTGCCTTTTATTAATTTTGGCAACTAAAATGTTTGGACGTTTTTGCTGCCTAACCAATTTGTTCGTTGTTGCACAACCGTAGTGACCTTGATGCACAACCGAGCTGACCTTACTACACAACTAAACTGAGCTTTTTGCACAATAACATTCACCTTCGTGCACAACCAAAATGCCCTTATTGCACAACCAATCTAAACTTGTTGAATAACCATAGTGACCTTGATGCATAACCGAGTTGACCTTACTGCATAACCAATTTGAGCTTGCTGCACACCCATAGTGACCTTGATGCACAATAGATCGTCTAAACTTGATGGACAACCAACCTAAGCTTGTTGCACATCCATAGTGACCTTGATGCACAACCGAGCTGACCTTGTTGCACAACCATGAACAAGAAGGATGTACATACACTTATAAATTTTTCACAACCTTACACAGAGAATGCACAATTATTAACAAATATTGCACAACCTTACAAATAGAATGCACAACCCTTAATGAATCTTCACCCATTAAATGTTGCACATCCATATATATGCGAATATTGCACAAACACATTAACTTTGATGGACAAACATACTAACCTTCACGCCAAACCAAAAAAAGTGAATAATAAAAACAATTGTAATCTGTTCACCACCGAATAGTTCGGAAAATAGCATGACTCGTTTCCTAAATATACCCTTTCATCCAACTTCAAAATTATTTGACTTTTTTAAAAAATCAATAATAATATACCACGCTACAATATAATGTCACGTTATTTGCCAATTCTAGCTACTCTAGGTAATACGTAAGTTTCAATTAGGATATTAGGATTCTTACAATTTGGATTTTGTTTGGGATTTTCTATTTATCCCCCATATTTACTAAGCACCTCATATATTTTTATACCTATTCTGTTTTTTTACTTTAAAAATATAAAAATTTCAGAATATTTATAGCAGGAACCAAATCAATTTTTCATTTCCACCACAGTGGAATCGAGCATTTATTTTGTTTCCACCATGGTGGTATCAAAAAAATGGCCAGTTCCATTATGGTGGAAATAAAATTTCAGTCCAGTTCATGTGAATAGTGAAAATTAATTGTTTCTGAATAAGAAAATGATGTATTGTGAGGAGGAAGAAGAAGAAAGGGAGGAGGAGGAGGAGGAGGCAGGGCCGTCTCAAACCTGTTTGAGGCCCTACATTCTATCGTGAAGTTAAGGCCCCTAATCATCATTTGACAAATGCTAACAGGTGTTGCCTTCGTCCTTCGAGCACTCGATAAGGAACCTATATTTATTTATTTTTAAAAAAAAAAATACTCTATTAAACAAATAAAATTTTTTAATTTATATTTTTAAAAAAGAACTTGAAACTAAAAAAGGTGGAGAAAATCACAAAATAAGAAACTTACCCATCAAATTTAGATTTTCTTTTGACATACTTTCTTCTTTCTCTAGCTTAAATAAAAATTCTTTCATCTTTTCTCTCTGGCAAAGCAATACCATCTTCCTGTGTTCCTTCTTTCCTCCCCTTTAGCCAAAGTAAAATAATTTTGTGATAACATTTGTGAAGATTCTATAACACTTATTTGAAAATTGAATTCCTTATTAGAGAGATTTTTCAGAGAGAAGAGAGTATTAATTGAAGTAATTCAATTAACTGGTTTTCTACATTATAGATAGCAATAGTCATGAGAGAGAAATGCTGGAGAATGAAGTTTTTTCATTTTTCCTAAACATTACTCCTTCCATTTAATTTTAATCTACACACTTTGTTATTTTACATTATTCACAAAATTCACTTTGACCAACATTTGTGATTTATACGCGGATGAAATTGTAGTCATGTGGGATCTTGTTAGATTCATCATAACATGTATTTTATAAATATGTGCTTATGTCGATTTTGTACCAAGTATGCAAAAGGTATTGGAAAGCCAACAACAAGAACAATATACAAAATTAAATGTGAAATAATTGATGATCAACAATGTAAATAAAAGAATAAAAAGACAAAAAATTGTTGAAGCAGAAAACCAGAAAGGTGGAAAAACCGGCGGGTGATTCTCTTGATCACCAATCCACTATGAAGGTGTCACGTCAATATAGGCGTTTGAGTACAATTTACACAGTTGCTTTGTAAAGTATTAATGGAG
Source organism: Beta vulgaris subsp. vulgaris (assembly GCF_026745355.1). Classification (NCBI taxonomy): domain Eukaryota; kingdom Viridiplantae; phylum Streptophyta; class Magnoliopsida; order Caryophyllales; family Amaranthaceae; genus Beta; species Beta vulgaris. The sequence continues at coordinate 31,060,906 of NC_079203.1, read as the reverse complement.
ATAGTGAGAGTGTTTGCTATGGAGTATGGAATAATGAAGATTAGTAATAGCTAGGGAAAAAGTGTTATTGTATGCTAATGTCTCGTAGTGGTTAGTGTCTAAAGTAGGTTACAATACACAAATATATGTAGCTAAAAGAATGTCCTCCACTAAGAGCCAGTAGATTGCACCCCCCGCCCTTTATTCTCAACTACTTCCTTGTTTATCTTAACTAAATTGCACGTGAGCCCACACTCCTTGCCACTTATTTAGCCATTTGATAACTTCATGCTTCTCATATCCAATATTTCAAATTCCTTTTTGCCACCAATGCATAAAATATTGGGACAAACAATTGCCCCTAATTGATGACACTTGCTCAACCGTCTTGGGAAGTGGCATCAATTACACTCTTCCCTAAATCTTCTCCTTCAAATGGCTTCAAGTACGTTGTTCGTTCACTTCGGATGTCGTCACTCTGTCTTTACTTAATTTCCTTGCTTATTTTTATGTGCTGTCGTCAGAGAACACCATGTCGTATGTCGCCATCCTTGCTATTGTGATAACTATTGTCGCCGTTATCCTTGATGACGCCAAAATCGTCAAGGAGACGTCATTGAAGGAGGCAGTGGATGCTAGAACATGGAAGGTCAGACGACATCATGGACTGCAGAAGACGACGTCCTAAATTCCTTAGAACTCTCAATGACCTGCTTCCCGACGGCGTCACTATCGCTGCTGAGACAGCGACCACTGCTTAATCTACCCCTGTTGTAGAGGACAAAGATGCCATGGAGACACACTAGTTTTCAGTGTTAGTTTTTGTGTATAAAAGTCCTTGTATGTCTTTGTTGTGTGTTATGCAAATGTATGTTTGTAAGTATGTATGTACGTATGTATATGACTTTTCGATCGTGACTAGAGGTTTAGTTTTAAAACCAAAACGTTGTCATCCAGGATATGTCGTCAAGTGTAGAGCCCTTATGTTTGTATGAATGTGTGTATGTATGTGTGTAGGTACCTTTGATATTTGAAACCACTTGCAATATTAATTGTTATGAAGGGCTAAATTGCCTCTTCTAATTAATTGCGAGTGGTGTTTTGTATGTTGTTGTGATGACTTCTTACGGTGTGTGTCCCTTTTTGTATAGAAGCCATGTTGTGTTCACCTGAACGTCGTCAAACCTTGATGCCCCAGCTTAAAATTGTCGCCGTCATAATAAAGGTCGGTGTCAACTGTGATTTCGTCGTTGACGCTGATGTTCGATTGTCTTAAAGTTGACTGTCAACCAATCCTCGCCCCCCATGCCTGTCTTCATACAACAAAGGTGAGATGTTCGTTTGCTTCCCCCAACGGTCCTACGACGCTCAAGTTAGTATAATATAAAGAAATAACGTTTAAAATACAAAGGAAATAGAATATGTTGAGAACAACAAGAAATGAAATAACTCAATTTAAATTGTTGGTTGATTACATGTAGTGGCGTCCCTTTTTTTCTCAACATATTACGATTAAAAGCGATAGAGTTTTAGATGGATGACGTTCCAACTTCAGGGAATGTGCTAGGGAATGTGCTTGCCCTCCTTGAGATATGAAATAATCGACGACGTCCAATTGCCAATCGTCATCGCAATTGTCAACGTCGACATCACTTGTTGGACGACGTCCAACTAGGATCGTTTTTCCAGTCGTTGGCTTGATGAGTCTGATGGACACTATGAACTTGTTGTGGACGATCATAAGACTTTGGACGCCACAAACTTTCTTTGTTTGCCATCGACTTCCTGTTGTCGACGTCATAGAATTCCTTTCTTGACTGCATGTCTTCCTCCAAACGGATCTGTGTCAAGGCTTTGGCTTGAGCATCCTCAAACGTTGGACAGGGATACTTGGTAAGTTCTTTGTACAAATCTGAGTCTTGATCATCCAGCCCCCGTCAGAAAGCTTCAATCGCCGTCTTAACGTCGGAAATTGGAATCGACACCTTTTCCCTGTTAAACCTATGAACAAACTCTTTCAAGGATTCATCAGATTTTTGCACGATTCTATGTAAGTCACTAGCCTGTTTTTCCATCTTATGACTGCTAGCAAACTGTAAATTAAAAATATTAATCAATTTAGAAAAGGTAGAGATAATGTCGTTACCAAGGTGGATGAACCACTGCAGGGCTGGTCCAGTCAACGTCGATCCGAATCCTATACACATGCATGCCTCGCGCATGCCACGAGGAATTGAGATGGTGATCATCCGTTGTTTGTATTGAGCGACGTGGTCATTTGGATCTGTAGTGTCGTCATACATCTTCATGGTTGGGACGGAGAATCGCTTTGGAACCTCGATCATGGCAATGGAATCAACAAAAGATGAGTCCGCATAGCTATTTGGCGTCGCTTTCTTTATAGGGCGAGGGACGCTGGGGATTATGGCGATCATGTCTTCTAGCCGCTGAAGACGCTGCTAGATGGGATCGTCGGCGACAGAACGTGGTTGCCCCCTGGCCTGGTCTCCAATGATGTCGACTTCAGGCTCGATGTCAATGTCAGGCTCGATGTCAGCGTCAGTCATTTTGGAGACATCGCCTATGCTGCGGCGCTTAGAAGCTTTGGACTTTTTAGCAGATTTCAGGCTTTGATTCTCCATGCATGATGCGACATAGCTATTCTGCAATTCCGCCATAGCAGCCTTGACGCGATTGAGTTTATCTATGACTTCTTGAGTGGTTACCCAATCTCCTGCCATCGCAAACACAGAAAAAAGAGAAGTCACAAACGAAATGGTAGACGAAAAGAAAGTGATGAACGATGTATAGAGATCTTGCTGAAGGCCCCACGGTGGGCGCCAAATTGTTTATGCCGATTTTGTACCAAGTACGCAAAACGTATGGGAAGCCAACAACAAGAATAATATACAAAATTAAATATGAAATAATTAATGATCAACAAGAATATAAATAAATGAATAGAAAGACAAACAATTGTTGACGCGGAAAACTCGAAACGTGGAAAAAACCGCGGGTGATTATCTTTATCACCAATCCACTATGAAGATGCCGCGTCAATATATGCGTTTGAGTACAATTTACACAGTAGCTTTGTAAAGTATTAATGGACATAGTGAGAGTGTTTGCTATGGAGTATGAAATAATCAAAGATTAGTATAGCTAGGGAAAAAGAGTTATTGTATGCTAATGTCCCATAGTGGTTAGTGTCTAAAGTAGGTTACAATACACAAATATATATAGCTAAAAGAATGACCTCCACTAAGAGCCAGTAGATTGCACCTCCCCTTTATTCTCAAGTACTTCCTTGTTTATCTCAACTAAATTGCACGTGAGCCCATACTCCTTGCCACTTATTTAGCCATTTGATAACTGCTTCTCATATCCAATATTTCAAATTCCTTTTTGCCACCAATGCATAAAATATTGGGACAAACAATATGTACATTTTATAATTTTTACAAATACAAAACTAAAGATATTTATCAAAGTTTTGCATTGGTATGCGTGAAAAATGTAAGTGTGTAGATTAAAATAAAATGGAGGGAGTATATGACATCCTCTAGTTGACTAATTAAATAAAAGTTTTTTTTTTGGACAGTGTGATGAAATCAAATAATATTTGAAAAATAGTGTATAGCAGAAAAGCGTAAATTAAAGAGCCGGAGTTTTTAATTAATTTACTTATAAGTTGGAAAATAGTTGAAGCATTTACAATTTGTTTTATCTCATCTAATTGACCACAAAAAAAAAAAAAAACCAAACATCAAAAGATAAAAAAACATAATAACCATGTGACAAATTTGATTGGAACTATATATAACATCCTGAAACAAAAGCTACTGTCAAGTCAAAGAAGAATGTGTTCTTCTAGAACGTTTTTGTGTGTAAAGGATTATCAATCATGTAGATACAATTAGATCCACTTTTGACTTTTGACATCCAAAGCACACTAAATTAATTTTATCACAGTACCAAACATTTCCAGAAATCATTGAAGGTTCTCAAATACCCAATAAGTAATTGTTAATTGTCAAAACATATTTAGCAAATATAATACCAAAGTTCCACTGATTGACTAGTCATCGGCCATTGCTCGTACATGGGAGTATTACGTAAGCTATAACCTCAACTTATCTCCAGGGATAAGCCTGACATGAGACCTTCTGGAAGTGCAACTCTAGAGCTAGCTACTTGAGTTTTTTTCAATCATAATGTGATTTACAATGTCCTCAGCAATAATCTAACTCCTAATTAATTAATTATCATGCGACTGTTAATCAATTTGCCTTAGTTTTTAACTAGGTTACTTATTTTTAATTTTTAATTAAATAACTTTGGTTCAAGTACTTTCAACTAGAATATTTCGGAATCTTTTAATTTCAAATTTGATTTTGATCAAACTAGATTCTTGCACATTTTGCCAGCTCAATCGAGATTTGTTACATATGTGATTCGTATTTAGGTAATCATATTCACTATCAAAATGATAATTTAGTGACTTGGAATGATTTTACAATCACATTTTAAATTCTAATTAAATATATTTTTATGACTACTTTTAATATATGATCATCATAAGTCTATTAATGATCGTAATTCTGTTAATTGGGTTTTATCGGATTTAGAATGGGTTATTTTGGATCATGAGTTATCTTAGGGGCGGTTTATTTGGATTATAGGTCGGAAAATGCTCAATCTAGATCTTTGGGTCAACCCAAAATTGAATTTCAAGTTGTTTCACATGTTTCTTTAAATCTTTTGAATGATAAACTCTACTAATATCCATTAGATCGTGAATGTGAAAACACAATAAAACTACGACTGGGCAAGCAAGATTAGGCTGAAAGACTTGCAATATTTTAGAACTCAAATTGTTTGGCTCTATACATCAAGTTAAGCCATAGTTTGAGCCAAGCCCGTCGGCCAAATCAAATCAAAGGATAACGTTGCTAAAATAAGAATAGTTAGGCGCGCAAAAACACACATAAATTATTACTCTATATATATATACCTGCTTAATCCATTTGAGTGAGATGGGAGGGCTGGGGTTTGTTGGGCTTTCAAGTCAGAGACCATGTACGAGGACCGCTCAAAAAAAAAATTTCGTAAAGGACCCCCAAAAAATATATATATATATATAGCTTTTCTCATTGTCAATAGGTCCACCGTCCATGTCACCTCCAAAAATATTCTCTTCCTATTTAGCTGTGTTCCTGTGTTCACATGATATATTAATATATAGACTGTGGAACCATGTTCCATGTGACCAAATAAATACCAATTGTTATCTACAATGCAATTAAATCTAAATAGTCATCAATTAACATTATATGTACGTGAAAAAGTGATACTTCAATAAGAATACATGGAAAAACATTTGCGCGGTTTAAACTTAGAAGTACACGCTTGCCACTTTACCTAACTAAAACAACTACGAATAGTCTAATCTAAAACGAGTACTTTTTGTATCAAACAAGTCAAAGCAATCGATGAAAAAGTCAAAGAAGTACTAGCCAACCCAAAAAATACCAAGTGCCTCTTTACTTTATAAATACTCCTCAAACGTGTCTCAGTTTATATCATACCCACAAAAACAAACAAACAAAACCACACCAATTAAGATAAAACTCACCCCAAAAAACAAACATCACATTATCATCTATTATTATCTCACCACCAAAATGGCCATCAAAAGAAGTAGAGAAGAGATAGAACTTGAAAGAACCATAGCCATGGCAAACTACCTAATCCTCTTATCCAAGACCTCTAACTCGACCACCGTGGAACCCACTAGTAGCAGCCGAGTTTACGAGTGCAAGACGTGCAACCGCCAATTTGCCTCCTTCCAAGCACTGGGTGGTCACCGGGCTAGCCACAAGAAACCTAAAACTCATTATACGAACGACTATAATAATCCGTCTGAGGAAAATGTTAGTAAGAGGTCTAAAACTCATGGATGCTCAATATGTGGATTGGAGTTTCCTATTGGACAAGCGTTGGGAGGTCATATGAGGCGTCATAGAGCTGCCCTCATTGGATCACAGCTCCCTTGCACCTCTCGTCCTACACTTTCACTTGAACTTGAACTTTCTTCACATAATGTTTCGGACGAATTAACTGGTGTGATCAAAAGTAGGAGTTATAGTGATGATCATAAAAGTGTTATGTGCTTAGATTTGAATTTGACTCCTTTAGAGAATGGACTGTTGGAGGTTAGGAAGTTTGCTCCTTCTGTTTGTTAGTTTTATTTATTTATTTTTAGTTCACATTCTTTTAATTCTTTATGATAGAGCATTTTTTGTTCAGGAAATAGCTTTTGTTCTTTCAATTGTTTGTGTATATACTACTACTAGAACATACATGATGACAAAGAATATCAATACAAGGAATATTATAGTTTTTTTTAAATTTTATTTATTGAGATCCTTCGTTGATTACATTTGTAAATAACTATCATATTGATCATATAATCATCTCCAACCATATGAGTACTCAAACTCTTGACTATAGGAAAATTAAGCACCAATAATCTTAATCGTTGACTTTTTTAATTAAAACAATCAACTATGAAACAATCTAGAACAATATCACGGTGATGTGTGATCCTAAAAATTTTATTTTTTTGTTAATATATTGTAGAGTTGTAAATTATTCGGATAATTTAAAATTTTAAACCAATCTAAACTCAATTAATAAATATAATTTTTCAATTAAATTCGAATAAAATAGGTCTCTAGATTTTTTTTTTAAAAAAAAGAGCAAATTGAATTTCATATAAATTTATTTAGGTTAACATATCTTTATATTTCATGTTTATATACTTATTCCTCTTTTCATTTATATCTATCTAACGAACATTTTTTAATAATAGCAAAATTTCAAAAAACTATCTTTTGGAACCAATTTTTTTCAAAAAATATTACATTTTAATTTTTTTTTTCAAAAAACTACCTTATATGACATCCTTTCAATATACTACATTTTACTTTTATATTTAATACTAATAAATAAATGACATTCGCCATAGGTATTGTTGTCGGTGAGATAGCGAGAAAAGAGGAGAGAAACAAGAGGGGAAGAAAAACAAGCAATCTACGACAACTCAATTATTAGTGATTAAACCCATTTACTGAAATGGTAGTATATTGAAAGATAGTTGTTATATAAGTTAGTTTTTTGAAAGAAAATTTTTAAAAGCTAGTTTTTTTGAAAAAAACAAATTGATTATAAAAGTTTGTTTTATGAAATTTTTCCATTTTATAACTGATTATTGTAATTGTTATTAGGTGTTCTGATTTTGTACAAGTTTGATTGAATTTATAGATTTTTGATATGTTGTATGACATGTCTTCTAGCAATTTGACTCTTTAAATATTTTTGAAAAACTTCTGATATAATTGTATTTTAGAACCTTAAAAAAACTTTTCAAGCTTGTGGGCCAATAATAATGGGGATTGCATAAGGTTATTTTACATTACATTAGAAATTAAGGTCTTCTAGTCATCATGTTGTCCCCAAACAAAATATATAATAATAATTTGAACTTTTAGATTGGATCCAAATTGACAAAGTGTAATTCATATTCGTTGAGATTGAATTTGGATTCAAAATTTGAAAACCGAATTAATTTCATATTTGATTTCATTTGGGACATATCCAAACCCAAAACCAAATTTACATATGTAACCTATTCAGCTACATAAATGATTGGTAGTTATACTTTAAATACTTCCTTTTTTATATACTAGTTTTGCCTATATGCATGCAATGCATGTGTTGACGTATAAAATACATATTTTGTTAAATAAACAAATTTAGGAAAATTAAGCACCAATAATCTTAATCGTGATTTTTTCATATAATAACCATATGAGTTACTCAAACTCTTGACTATAGGAAAATTAAGCACCAATAATCTTAATCGTGATTTTTTCAAAACAATCAACTATGAAACAATCTATAATAATATCACGGTGATGTGTGATCCTAAAATTTTTATGTTTTTGTTAATCTATTGTGGAGTTGTAAATTATTCTGATAATTTAATATTTTAAACCAATCTAAACTAAATTAATAAATATAATTTTTCGATTAAATTCGAAAAAAAAAGTCTCTAAATTTTTTTTAAACAAAAGAACAATTTGAATTTCATATAAATTTTTTTAGGTTAACATATCTTTATATTTCATGTTTATATACTTATTCCTCTTTTCATTTCTATCTATCTAACAAATATAGTTTTATAATAGCAAAATTTCAAAAAAAAACTATCTTTTGGAACCAATTTTTTTCAAAAAAAATTACATTTTAATTTTTTTTTTCGAAAAATTACCTTATATAACATCCTTTCAATATACTATATTTTACATTTATATTTAATACTAATAAATAAATGACATTCACCGTAGTTATTGTTGTCGGTAAGGTAGCGAGAAAAGAGGAGAGAAACAAGAGGGGAAGAAAAACAAGCAATCTACGACGACTCAATTATTAGTGATTAAATCCATTTATTACTGAAATGTTAGTATATTGAAAGATAGTTGTTATATAAGTTAGTTTTTTGAAGAAAATGTTTAAAAGCTAGTTTTTTTGAAAAAAAAATTGATTATAAAAGTTTGTTTTTATGAAATTTTTCCTTTTATAACTGATTATTGTAATTGTAGTTGTTCTGATTTCGTACAAGTTTGAATGAGTTTATAGATTTTAATATGCTTTATGACATGTCTTCTAGCAATTTGACTCTTTAAATATTTTAAAAAACTTCATATATAATTGTGTTTTAGAACCTTAAAAAAGACTTTTAAAGCTTGTGGGCCAATAATAATTGGGATTACATAAGCTTATTTTACATTACATCAGAAATTAAGGTCTTCTAGTCATCATGTCGTCCCGAAATAAAATATATATTTGAACTTTTAGATTGGATCCAAATTGATAAACTGTAATTCATATTTGTTGAGATCGAATTTAGATTCAAAATTTGAAAACCCAATAAATTTCATATTTGATTAAATTTGGGACATATCTAAACTCGAAACCAAATTTACATCTGTAACCTATTCAGCCACCTAAATGATTGGTAGTTATACTTTAAATGCTTCCTTTTTTATATACTAGTTTTGCCTATATGTATGCAATGCATGTGTTGACGTATAAAAAACATATTTTGTTAAACAATCAACTTTAACAATTTATTTCAATCGCTAAAACAATGATTTTTTAACCAACGTAAGATTTAACTATTTCAGCGTATTTTTAGACATTCTAGGACAACACCTAAGTTCTTATATATTCCCTTATAGAATAGAGATTTTTTTCAGTGCTTAAGCTTGCTTCTTTTATAAACAGAAAAGCTAACATAATGCTTCATTCTCTTCCTCCCTTCTCTCAATTACTATTGTAAATTTTTAATAGGTGCTTTCGAGTGCACGTAGAACTACGTGCTTCCAAGAACATCTGTTATAAGTTTGCCACATACTTTGCTCAAATGACTAAAATGTAGAATGCGCAAATATAATGTTATAACGGAAGTGAGAAAGAAACAAATAATCGAATGTAAAATAATGAAAAACGTACAACTGATTTACGTGGTTCACTAATTTGGCTACATCCACGGGTAGAGAGAGAAAATTATTTTATTGATGTGTGGAATACAGAATTACAAATGTATTATATACTAACTTCGTCGAATAAATGATATTAGGCTAATCTAATTCGGAATCGCCTAACGCGTGTCAAAGAACCTTGCACCAGGCGCGAGTCGCGGCGCTTGACACGACTCGCTGTCAGCTATCGGCATTTGGGCGCGAGTCATCGTCACGAGTCGCCATTTTGTAGATAGCCCAATTATATTATATTCAAGGCATATTCTAACAAATCTCCAACTTGACTTGAATCCTCTCACAATAAACCAAAATAATAGATGCATTGAACACAACATCTAAGATTCTCCCTGCAACCAAATTTGCCCCAAAAGACAACCAGACTAGATTTGTCCGTTAAGGACACCAGATTAGACCCTAAGGGTACCAGACTTGCCCTAGAAAAGGGCAATTAACAACAACGAACATTGAGCAACTCTAAACAATGTTGAAACTTACTCTACAAAATCGGCTTGGTGAACATATCAACAGGATTATCAATTGTACCTACCTCCTTTACCTTAACCCTTGTCTCACTCCTTAGAAAATGATATCTCACATCAATATGCTTAGTCCTCTCATGATGGACTTGATTCTTGGCTAAGCATATTGCACTCAAACTGTCACAATACTTTATAACCTGTTCGTGATGTAAACCAAGATCACTAACTTGCCCTTTTAACCATATCCCCTCTTTAACAACTTCCGTTAACGCCATGTACTCTACTTCATTAGTAGACAAAGTAACTCTAGCCTACAGAATTGCCTTCCAACTAATAATAGAGCCACCAAGAGTAAATACATAGCCAGTAATGGAACTCCTACCCTCCAGCATAATCAAAATCAGAATAACCATTGACTAAGAACTGAGTATCAATCCCATAAATAAGACCAATATCAATATATCTAAGGTAACGAAAAATCCTCTTGATTCCCTACCAGTGCTCCTTATCAGGATCCCCCATGAACATACTAACAATACTAATTGCATGTGCAAGATCCGGCCTAGTGCAAACCATAACATACATTACACTCTCTACTGCAGTAGCATAAGGAACCCGACTCATGTACTCCTCCTCAACAAACTTGGGTGCAAAAGACAAATGATTATTGGACACACTTGGAGTATCTATATGTTTAGGTGTTGACATGCCAAACCTTGACCAAATCTTCTGAATGTATCTTTTTGTGACAAGAAAAGCTTCCTCCGATCTCTTTCCTAATAAATCTTCATCCCCGAAATCTTTTTCGCAACACCCAAATCCTTCATCTCAAACTCAGCACTGAGAAGACCCTTCAACCTCTGAATACCAGACTTGATCTTTGTAGCTATGAGCATATCATCTACATATAGAACTAGATAAATCAATGATCTATCATCCAACTTGTTGTGATACATACAACAATCATATAGACTCCTGTTGTAGCCCAACTCAATCATATAACTATGAAACCCTTTACCACTGCCTAGAAAACTAATTTAGTCCATACAAGGGCGTCTTCAACCTGCAAACATAGTCTTCTTTTTCAGGAACTAGGAACTCATCTGGCTGAGTCATATAAATCTCCTCTTCCAACTCCTCATGTAGGAAAGCAGTTTTCACATCTAATTGCTCAAGTTCAAGATCCTGACGTGCAATTATTGATAGTAACAACCTAATGGAATTATGTCTGACTATTGGTAACAAAATCTCATTATAATCAACTCCTCCCCTTTGCGTGAACCCTCTTGCAAGAACCCGAGTTTTATACTTGACCCTCCCAGAAGGTAAGGTCCCTTCCTTCTTCTTGAATGCCCATTTGCATGTGACAATATTTCTCTCCTTATAATGTTTGAATAGCTCCCAAGTCTGATTCTTCTCCAGAGACTCCATCTCATCTCCCATTGCAGCGAGCCATTGAGCAGACTCGCTACCGGAAACAACTTCTTTATAGGTGGATGGCTCATGATTGTCCACCTCCACCGCTTCAGCAACTTGCAATGCATAAGCAACCATATCCTCAAAATCATACCTCCATAGAGGTCCCACACCAACTCTTCTAGCTTTATCAAGTGCTATGCTCGGTCGATGTGCTTCAGATGAGGTTGATTGATGACTAGAAGATTTAGTAGCACCATGTTGATCTTCTCCACCTTGGTGTTGTGATTCACTCTCATCGTGAGTGACTTGTAGCTTCACCTGTTTATTGACAATTCTACTAATAGACACCATAGTAGACATCACAGGAGAGTTAAGCATACAATTTTCATCAAACATTACCCTTCTACTAAGTATAACTCGACTCTCAGAAGGTGACAAGACTCTATAGTTCTTCACTCTACTCCCAAAACCCACAAATACACCCTTCTTAGCTCTAAGTTCTAATTTATACCTGTGTGTCCACATTTGATCATATAATAGGTTGTACTTACAGCTTCTGCCCACAATCTTCTAGCTAAGCTAGCATTAGAGAGCATGCACCTCGCTTTCTCCAACAATGTATGATTCATGCATACTGCTACTCCATTCCGTTGTGGCGTATTCCTAACAGTATGATGGCGAGCAATCCCTTAATTTTTGCAGAAATCATTAAATTTAGACCAACAGAATTCCAGACTATTATCAGTATTCAACCTTTTGATCTTCATTTGAGCTTGATTTTCCACTAAAGCCTTCCACTACTTAAAATTCTTGAAAGCCTCGCTTTAATGCTTCATCATAATTAACCAAGTCATCCTTGAATAATCATCAATCATAGACACAAAGTGCTTGTGACCTCCAATAGATTTCACTCGGAAAGGACCCCAGCAGTCAGAATGGATATAATCAAGTGTACCCTTTGTTGTATGAACAACCTTTGGAACTTGATGCGATGAAGCTTTCCAAACACACAATGTTAACATAAATCTATATCCTGCACCTTGTGCCCACATAGAAGATCCCTTTTTGACAGAATTTGCATCCCCCTTTCACCAATATGTCCAAGTCTCATATGCCACAACTTGATCATATCCTCCTTGTGAATCTCACATGATGCAATAGCAGCAAAATCTGTCACAGTAGAACCTTGAAGAAAATATAAGTTACCATTTTAAATATCTTTCATAACCACCTTTTAACCTTTGTAAACACTCATAACTCCACCTTCACCTTGAAAACTGAAGCCCTTGCTATCAAGAAGACTCAAAGATATCAAATTTTTGGTCATCAATTGAACATGCCTAACTTCGTTCAAGGTGCAGAATGTACTATCATAAGTCCTCAACCTGATGGAGTTTATTCCAACTACTTTACAGGCAACACTGTATGGCCATAAAAACACTACCCCCATCTATCTGCTCATAAGTCGAAAACCACTCCATGCATGGACTAATATGATACGATGCCCGAGAATCAAGAACCCACATATCCCTGCAATGTGACTAGTTATTAGCAACTAGGCCAAATCTTCCTTAAAGTTACCTTCACTTTTTGCCAAAGCAGCAAAACCCTCATTCTTTTCCCAGTTGCTTCTTTTTCTTCGGACATTCATTTTTCTAATGCCCCTTTTCCTTACAGTAATTACAGACATCAGTAGTTTTAGGAATCGTAGAATTCGCATTTTTATGGTTCGATTTCTTTTTACCAGATTTTCTTTGTCCCTTACCCTCAGTAACAACTAATCCTGAAGCGTGATTTTCTATACTAGGACCAGATGCCTGATGACGGATCTCTCTAGTATGAAGAGCAGATCTTACTTCTTCTAATGACAAACTATATTTTCCCAACAATAAAAGAAACTCAAAAATTATCATATGATAAAGGCAAAGATAATAACAGAATTAAAGCAGCATGATCATCATCTACTTTAACATCAATATTACGAAGATCTAGTAAGATAGTATTCAATATATCTAGATGATCCCTCAGAGACGTACCTTCCTGCATATGCAGGCTGAACAGACGTTGCTTCAAGAGCAACTTGTTGGTTGGAAATTTCGTCATGTATAGACTCTCTAACTTCAACCATAGACCGACGGTTGTTTCCTGCTCCGCGACTTCAGTAATTATGTCGTCAGAAAGACGCAACATAATTGTTGAATGTGCCTTTTCCTCCAGAATTTTCATCTCAGCGGTGACTGAGTCCGTTGACTTCTTTGTCAACAGTGCCCAAAACCCCTATTGCTTCAGTAAAGCCTGCATCTTGATTTGCCACAAACTAAAACTGTTTCTCATAGTGAATTTATCAATTTTCACATTCATCCCAGGCATCTTTCTCACTTAGATAAAAAAACAAAGCTTTTTCTACCATTTTTTTTATAATAGACGTGAGAAAGAAACAAATAATCGAATGTAAAACAATGAAAAACGCACAACAAATTTACGTGGGTCACTAGTTTGGCTACGTCCACAGGCAGAGAGAGAGAGAATAGATTTATTGATGTGTGGAAAACACAAATACAGATGTGTTATATACTAACTTCGTCGAGTAAACGATATTATGTTAAATAGGCATTTAACTCGGCTAATCTAATTCGGAATCGCCTAATGCATGTCAAAGAACCCCACGCCAGCCGCGAATCGCGGTGCCTGACGTGACTCGCAGTCAGCTCTCGGCATTTGGGAGCGAGCCGAGACGCTTGCCGCGAGTCGCCATTCTGTAGATAGCCCGATTATAAACTATTCAAGGCATATTCTCACATATAAAATGTATAAAAAGTATGAAAGGGAATACCTAGTTACAGTGCTCCCAGGAGCACTACTAAGGCTTTAGGTTGTTGTACACTTGGACCTTCAGAGCACCTTTGCACATTTGTCACATATTTTCCTCAAATGAGTAATATGTAAAATATATAAATATAAAATGGGAAAAAAATGTAATCAAGAACATTTAGTTTTAGGGCTAACTCGGTGAGAAAATGTAAGAAAGATATATAGAGAAACTACTTGAGAGGTTTTATATGCTTAAGGCTAAGTCAGTGAACTCTCCACTTGCAGGTCATTTTAAATCAAGCTCTCAACAATGTCCTACAAGTGATAAAGAAAAAGAAGAAATGGATAAAGTTCCTTATGCATTTGCGGGCAATTGGCAGTTTGATTCATATCATACTTTGTACAAGACCGGACGTTGCCGATTCAGTAGGTGTTGTTAGTATGTTTCTATATAATCAAGGGAAAGAACACTAGCAAGCTGTGAAATGGATATTATGATATTTATATGACACGTCATAAATGTGCCTATGCTTTGGTCAAGGAGATCTTGTGTTAAAGTGATACACAGATGCAGATATGACAAATGATATTGCAACTGAAACGACTTTGTTGCAAGGTGGATGTCAGAGGGTCCGTAGTACCCGAAGCACTGGAGTGATCCAGTAGCGGGGAAGGGGCCTAGAAGTGCCTACTACTACACCACACTACACTTGGCTCTACACATTTACAGAGCTACCCCCTGTCCAGTGCCTGGCAGAGCTAAGGTAGCTTGCTTCTACTCTTTATCCCTATCTTCGCCCAGGCTAATGGGGCCTTACTTTTTCAGGGGGGAGAGTAGAGTTGAGAGTCAGTATTAAGTTATATTATGACTTTTGCAGGGGGAGCTGTATGATTGCAATCAAGATTACAAAATGTGTTGTTTTATCAACAATGAAAGCTGAATATATTGTTGTGGCAAAAGCTTGCAAAGAGCTCTTATGGGTGAAGAATTTCCTACAAGAACTAGGAATTATACAAGAAAATTATACAAGAAAACAATATTGAAAATTTGCTTCCATCAATATTTGAACCTTGATCTCCCATGTGGGAGATAGAAAATCATACCATTAGAGCCAAGGATCCTTGGTCTTCTATTCTTTCAATTGTTTGTGTATATACTACTACTAGAACGTACATGATAACAAAGAATATCAATACAAGGATTATTATAGTTTTTTATTCTATTTATTAAGATGTTTCGTCAATTACATTCGTGAATGACTATCATATTGATCATAGAATCACGTTCAACAATATGAGTCACTCAAACTCTTAACTGGAGGAGCAATTAACACCAATAATATTAATCGTGATTTTTCCGAAACAATCAAGTACAAAAAAATCTATAAGAATGTTATGGTGATACGTGATTCTAATTAAAATTGTTAATTTTTTATTAATCTATTGTTGAAGTCTAATTTTTTTCGGATAAATTTAAAAGTTCAATCCAATTTAAACTGAATTAATAAATATAATTTTTGGATTGAAGTCCAATAAAAAACTCTCTAGATTAAAAATAAAGAATAAACTGAATTTTATATAAACCTTTTTTTAGTTTACATATCTTTGTATTTCATATATACATATTTATTCCTCTTTATCATTACTACCTATCTAACTAACATAATTTTATAATTGATTATTGTAAGCGTTAGTTGTTCTGTTTTTGTATAAGTTTGATTGAGCTTATAGATTTTTAGCATGTTTTATGACATGTCTTGTAAGCCTTAGCAATTTGAACTTTGAATATTTTTTTGAAACTTCTGATAGCTGTGTTTTAGAAACTTAAAAATAAATTTTAAGGCTTATGGGTCAATATTTGGGATTATAAAGGTTATTTTTCATTAAATTTGAAATTGAGGTCTTTTGATCACCATGTCGTCCCAAAATAAAATATAGTATAATAATTTGAACTTTTAGATTGGATCCAAATTGACAGGATGTAATTCATAGTCAATCAGATCGAATTTGGATTCAAAATTTTGAAAATCGAATTGATTTCATACAGGATTAGATTTGGGACATATCCAATCCGGAAACCAAATTTATACCCTTAAGCTATTCAACCACCTAAATGACGGTTGTGTTAAACTTTAAATCACTAGGGAAAAAAAGGAAGGGCTGCGCTTTTGATAAAAGCGCAGCCGTACATAGCAGAAGGGCTGCGCTTTTGAAGAAAAGTGCAGCCCTTCAGTTGGTAGGGTTGCGCTTTTGATAAAAGTGCAGCCCTTCTCACATTAGAAGGGTTGCGCTTTTAAAAAAGCGCAGCCCTTCACTTTGAGAAGGGCTGCGCTTTTTGAAAAAGGCGCAGCCTTCGTTGAATTTTTTTTTTTTTTGATTATTGAAGCGCGCATGTACAGTAACCCATATACTCCAACTCTATTTTTCCCACTTTCCTCTTAGAGAATTACGAGCGAAAAATCGAGTGCACCACCACCAGCTTGCGAGACCTAATTCGAGTGCACCACCACCACCCACATTGGTCCACCACTTTGTGCGACCACCACTGCTGCCCATGCCACTGCTGCCCACGCCACTGCTGCGTGCCACCCACATTGCTCCACACTTTGCGCGACCTAACTCTACTGCTCCACCACCTTGCGTGCCACCCACCACTACCCTTCTCTTCTCTTCTCCAACATTTGAGTGGTTAATTAGGTATGAATTAATCTTGTTTTTAAGTTACTTTTGTTATCTTAATTGAATTAATAATGTTCAATGTGGGTTTTGTCAATTGTAGGAAGAAGAGGCTAAGGAAGTTTTCTCTTCATTGCTCGTCGTTGGTGTTAAGAGGTAACTACTTTAACATGTAGACAAAGTTGATAATTTATTGAATGTATATGTATTTTTTATAATGTGTATATTATTTGTTGATATGAGATTGTATGAAAACGCAATGTGATTTAGCTATATATGAAATCTATAAGTTGTTTGAATCATCATCATATATGCCTAGATACCCGTTCAAGACTTACTCATTAGGAGTAAGTCTTGAATAGTCCCCGGTTTGGGACTGTTCTTGGACGTTTGATCTCACTTAGGTGGTGAATGTGTGTCTTCTTTTCAATTCTGAGGAAAATCTTGGCTTATCGTTTCTACATTGTTCTCTGGGTACATATGTAGATAAGCAATTATCTACATTGTGTACTTGGAGAACTGTAGGGAAATGCTGCCGGATTTTCCTTAGAATTGAAAAGTTGGCATATATTCACTAGTGAGATTAGACGTCCAAGGATGGGTTAGGTTGGAGTGATAAGGACCTTTGACTGCATGCATACAATTGAACATGTCACTATCTTAGCTTGTGTATACGTGTGTGATTTGAATATGTGAGTGTATGTACTTTAATAATGATTGATGCATTATAATGAATGTTGTGTTTAATTATTAGAGGTGGTCTTCTTGAATGAGATGGATCGTACTTGAAATGGTAGTCGTGAATCGATTGAGTTTGTGAATGGGGTCTCGGAATTCTGTAGAAGTGCATTAGAATATCAAACATCCTCTGGAGCAGTCGACTTTTATTGTCCTTGTTTGGATTGTAGAAATGTGAGCAAGGTTAGTAGTATACATGTGGTTAGGGAGCATGTCTTTCGCCGTGGGTTTAGGCCTCAATACCACGTATGGTTTGGCATGGTGAGCAGGGGAGGTATATGGAAGCTCTGGAGTAAAGAATGATGTATGTGAAGAAAAAAAGAAGGATGATGATGAGTTAGGGGATGAGAATTTGGATGATGAATTTGGAGATGACGATAGGGATCGGGTAGACGAGATGATACACGAGGTTGAAGATCAGTCGTGTAGACGACCTCGTATTTTTGAGTCTATGTCTCAGGCTGCTAAAAGCCGTTGTATCCAGGTTGTACAAAGTACACCAAACTTTCTGCGGTGGTAACACTTTCAACATTAAGTCGAACGCTGGTTGGACGGACTCTAGTTTCACATCGTTGTTGGAAGTTTTAGCTGAGATGCTCCCTGATGGAAATGAACTGCCAAAGTCGTACTATTATGCGAAGAAGCTGATGTGTCCTTTGGGTTTAGAGTACGAGCGGATACATGCTTGTCCTAACGATTGTGTGCTTTATCGTAATGAGTATGAGCATTTACATGAGTGTCCACGTTGTGGATTGTCGAGGTACAAGCGTGAAGGAGCTGGAGGTAGTGAAGGACCACCAGCCAAGGTGTTGTGGTATCTACCCATAATACCTAGATTTAA
The DNA here is from genome assembly GCF_026745355.1 of Beta vulgaris subsp. vulgaris. Lineage (NCBI taxonomy): Eukaryota > Viridiplantae > Streptophyta > Magnoliopsida > Caryophyllales > Amaranthaceae > Beta > Beta vulgaris. The sequence continues at coordinate 31,042,355 of NC_079203.1, read as the reverse complement.
GCGCATGTTCTCAATTAAAGGAGATGCGAAGAATTTGAGGTGGCATGCAGATCGTAGGAAGAAAGACGGTCTGCTCAAGCATCCGGCTGATTTGCCTGAGTGGAAAACTATCAACAGGGTGCATAAGTCATTTGGTAATGAGGATGGTAATCTGAGGCTTGGATTATGTACGGATGGCATGAACCCTTTTGGCAATCTCAGCTCGCAGCATAGTACATGGCCAGTAGTTTTAGTGGTTTACAATTGCCTCCTTGGTTGTGCATGAAACGCAAGTACATGATGTTGTCGCTTCTTATATCGGGGCCCAAACAACCTGGAAATGACATAGATGTATACCTTCAGCCGCTTGTTGAAGATTTACAGAAGATGTGGAACGAAGGAGTGTTAGTATTTGATGCGTATGCTAATGAGATGTTCACTCTGCGTGCCATGCTTTTTGTACTATGAACGATTATCCAGCTTATGGGAACTTATCTGGGTATAAGACTAAAGGAAAACAACCTTGCCCGATTTGTTTAGATGACATGAAATCTACACACCTTAAGGGCTGCAAACATGTGTATATGCGCACACGAAGGCTCCTCAGCCGCGACCATCCCTATCGGTTTAAGAAGAAGGCATTCGATGGGACGGTTGAAGAAGAAGTTGCTCATAGACCATTAACTGGTACTGAATTTTATAATCAGGTGAAGGGCATTGAAACAGTCTTTGGTAAACCTGCTAGTGAGGTTGATCGACCTATCAGGATTATGGAAAAAACAGTCCATTTTTTGGAAACTCCCATATTGGAAAGATCTAAAGGTCAGACATTGTTTGGATGTCATGCACATAGAGAAGAATGTTTGTGAAGCTATTATCGCGACACTTATGAATATTCCGGGCAAGACAAAAGATGTTCAAGCGTCACGACTTTACTTGGAAAAAGAGGGGATTCGACCAGAGTTGTGGGCTCAGAAAAGGGACGGAAGGAAGAAGAAAAGAGGGGAGGAAAGGGTTGATGATGAAACTCAAAAAGTAAAAAGGTGGAGGATTCGGAGAAGAATTATTTGCCACCAGCTTGCTACACGATGTCGCGTGCAGAGAAACGGATTTTTTGCGAGTCATTGTATGGCATTAAGGTCCCTACTGGCTACTCATCGAATATGAAGCGCTTTGTTACCTTAAATGGCGAGTTGAAGTTATCGAGTATGAAATCACACGATTGTCATGTCATGATGCAAGTATTCTTACCGATTGCAATTCGTGGGATACTTCCAAAGCATGTGAGGCACACCATTACAGAACTGTGTTCATTTTTTCATACAATCTGCAGCAAATCCTAGACCCGTCGACCCCCGATTCCTTGCAGGCCAGAGTAGTTGAAACTCTATGCAAATTTGAGATGTATTTCCGCCCCGCATTCTTTCACATTATGGTCCATCTCATTGTCCATCTAGTTCGAGAAATTAAGTTGTGGGCTCACGAGTATTTCTCTCTTATCCTTATGCAGATTGGCTTGAAGGAAAAGGAGGCAGTTGGTGAATTCACTCCTAAGGGACAAATCGATGCCTTACACGAGACTTTAGGGCGGGACCAATATGGACGTGTGAGGGGCGTAGGATGTGTCCGCCTCGGGGTGAGAAAGGTGTATGGTGATCAATACACCTCTACGTCAAAATCCAGTGCCTCCAGTGTCAATTCAGCAGCTTCCATAGACGTGGAGGCTATGAAATCCCAAATTCGGGAGGAGCTCAGAGCGGAGATGACCTCAGAATTTTAACGCCATTTTGGCGCAAATGGGCTTACCGACTTTTGGTGCTTTCTCGCAGCGCAGTGTTCCTACGCAGCCTGTTCCTACGCAGCCTCATCCAGATCCGGAGTTCACGGTAATCATTTAATATCACAACTATTGTTCTTAAATGCATGGGTATCTTACTATATATATGTTGTTTCATAGACTAACTGTGAATAGAGTTTTTTTAAAAAGGAAGAGACACCATGTGAGCTATTAGCTCAAGGAGATGGTCATGGCAGTTTCATTGTCGTTGCTTATGGCTCTGCACAGCCCCCTAGGGACCGGGTACGATTGCACAACCAGCCAGTCGTTGATATTCACTATGTGGTCAGCGTTTCAGACATTGTGCCCGGTTTCGAAGAATCACCTCTTCCGCTGCCGAATACAGAAGTTGGTGTACAGTCAGTGACTGATGCCCTTGGCAGTTATGTTCTACAGCCGCGTGCATTGGTGCGGTTATCAGATCAGGTACAATGATTAACATAAGTTATATACATAGTTTTCTTTTATAGTTCTTATATATGATTGTCAGTAATATCTTTTAATTTAAATAATTACTAGGGTTCGAGGAAGGCCGACATGAAGGGAAAGAAGGTAACTTGACCTCAGGAAGGCCGACGTGCCCAAGTGGAGAAAGTAAATGTTTCTACGGCAAAGTGTCCACTCATTACGGAGATCGAGGTGGTGCAAGGCCTTACTCAACCGTGCTTTTGGCTACATGAGTGCGCTAGCGATGTAGACGATGAAGCAATGATTGAGATTAAGTTGTCGCACCACCAATTCCACTACTTTGAGGATTCATCGACCTTCATTTCTAAGGTTGATATTAAAGAATTCTTACTTGAGGAAGAGTTGAATGTTTCCATGATACAAACATTCATGAGGTAATACTTTAGTATATAAATTAATAAATATACATATATGCCTTAATTAAGTAGTATTCAATCCAACTAATAACTTCCATAATAAGTAAGTTTTATTTTAATCAGTATGATTTCTCAGGCTATTATACAATGATTTGAGGCCATCTAGTGAGCCAATGTTTGGTTGGTTATGTCCAAGCTTAGTACGAGATGACAGTTGCGTACAAAACCAAAAGGAGTTGAAAGCATATCTCAAGGATTCTTTGAAAGCATGGTCTCCTCTTGGATATAAGATCATTCTTCTTCCTTACATTGAATCGTATGCTTCTTAAACTCACTTTTTACTTTAATTAAATTGACCTATTAGTTGTTCTACGATAATAATAACATTTTATTGTTGTAGGAATCATTGGACAACTGATTGCAATATGTTTGCCACGTAACGAAGTCTACCACTTTGATTCTTTGCGTAAAGAAACACTGCGGTCCTTACTAGTCAAATCATTATTAAATAGGTAGCCTAATCGAAACTCAATATATGCACACTTATTAATATTAAATCTACATCTAATCTTATAATAATGTATTGACGTAGTGTGATGAAGGGGGTTATTGCATCTGGACTTCGACAACCAAAACCTCCTGTTTGGCATTTAGTCGAGGTAACATGAGTAAATTTTTGCATTCTTTTATAGAAACACATAATAAACATCTAACATGTCATTTATTGCATCCTTTGGTGAATTTTAGTGTCTGGTACAAGTAGGTGGACATGCGTGTGGGTATTACATCATGAGGTTCATGCTCGATATCGTCAACCATTGCAAACATGTTGGTGATCTTCCAAATGTATGTAACTTATTAAATTACTATATATATATGTTAGTTTCTGCCTATTTTTGCCTTTTACACACTTATTAATATTAAATGTACACTTCCAAATCATATTTATTGATTCATTTAACCCCAAATTCATTTTGAACTTGATTATATGATGCATAATGCAACTATTATGTAGATTTTTAGGTTTTCAATTGTTGTTTGTTGTATTTCGGGAACGAAAAGGCCATTTCCGGCCTATTTTGGCCTTTTCGCTCCCAAAATGTAGTTATGAAGTGATTTAACCCCAAATTCTCTTTGAACATGATTATATGAGGCATAATATAACTAGTATGTAAATTCTTAGGCTTACATATGTTGTTGGTTGCATTTCGGGAACGAAAAGGCCATTTCCGGCCTATTTTGGCCTATTTTGGCATTTTCGCTCCCAAAATATACTTATGAAGTGATTTAACCCCAAATTCTCTTTGAACATGATTATATGAGGCATAATATAACTAGTATGTAAATTCTTACGCTTGCATATGTTGTTGGTTGCATTTCGGGAACGAAAAGGCCATTTCCGGCCTATTTTGGCCTTTTCACTCCCAAAATGTACTTATCAAGTCATTTAACCCCAAGTTTTCTTTGAACATGATTATATGAGATATATTATAACTAGTGTGTAGACTTTTAGGCTTGGATTTGATTTTGATTGAATTTCGGGAAGGTATATGTTATTTTTAGAAGTACTAACTACGGTAAAATGATTGAATTCTTATATATGTGTTTATTCCTTGGTTGTTTTGCAAGGTTTATGCGAATTCCACACCAACTTTGAGGAACTTCACCAAAGAAGAAATAGATGAAGTTCGGGATAAGTTGGCGTCCCACATTACCGATGATTGCATAAGATGACATTTTAGCTCGAATGTACTAGTTTCTATCAATTCTATGTACACTTTTTACATTATTACATATATTTGAAGTTAATTATTACCTTTCTCCACTTGTCATATATTATCGTATTGCAATTTGCATTTTTTTGTCCAAGGGAGGTTTTGGGTGGGGATGGGGGTGGGGTGGGGGGGGCTGTTGGGTGGGCTGTGGATGCTGGGTGGGCTGGGGGTGGGCGGGGGTGGGCTGGGGTGGGTAGGGGCAGGGGTGGGTAGAGGATGTGGGTGGGGGTGGGTGCAGCGGGGGGTGGGGGCTAGGAGGGGGGCAGTGGGGGTGGGTGCTTGGAGGGCTGCTGTGTGCAGGAGCAGGGGCAGGGCAGGGAGGGGAGGGCTGCTGTGTGCAGGCTGCAGGGGTATTAATTCAAAAAAAAAAAAAAATAGAAAAAGGGTTGCGCTAGTTTACAAAAAGCGTAGCCCTTCTTCTTAGAAGGGCTGCACTTTTTGAACTAGCACAACCCTTCTAAGCAAAAGGGCTGCGCTAGTTGAAACTAGCGCAGTCCTTCTTCTTAGAAGGGTTGCGCTTTTTCAACAAGCGCAACCCTTCTAAGAAGGAGGGCTCCTGAAGGCTACAACCCTTCAATCTTAGAAGGTCTGCGCTTGTTTAAAAAAGCGCGGCCCTTCAAGCTTAGAAGGGCTGCGCTTGTTGAGAAAAGTGCAGCCCTTCAAGCTTTGAAGGGCTGCGCTTTACAAGCGTAGCCCTACTTGAAAAGTGAAGGGCTGCTATTGAAAGGGCTGCTGTCAAAAAGCGCAGCCCTACAGGCCATTTTCAGCGCAGCCCTTCTTCATTTTTCCACTAGTGAATGGCGTCATTTTTTCTATTTATACTAGTTTGGCCTATGTGCACGCAATTTTTAACAAATGTAAAAATTAACTACATAAGGGTATTTTAGATATCTTAGGAGAACACCTAAGTCCTTAGGTGTTCCCTTATAGAATAGCGATCTTTTGAAAGAGTAAGCTTGCTTCTTTTATGAACAAAAAAAGCTAACAAAATGCTTCATTCCCTTCCGCCCTTCTCTAAATTATTATTGTAAATTCTTAGGTGCTTTTGAGAGCACCTAGAACTTTATGCTTACAAGAACATGTATTATAAATTTGTCACATACCTTACTTAAATAATCGAAATATATAATGTGTATATATAAAATGTAAAAATAATATGAAAGGAAATACGTAGTTCCCTAACTAGTGCTACTAGGTGCACGGTGCACCATTCATGAATTATAGTCTTCTTCAAGACCAAACCCTAATTTATCAAGGAAAAGAAAATAAAAACTTTGCCATCTGAAAAAGTAAATATCTATAATTACAAAATTATTATCTGTAGTTGTACCTCAATTATCAGCACGTGGCCTACTATGCAACTGTATTCAGTTAAAAAATGGAATACAAGAAATTTCCGAATAAGGCTATGTTTAGTTCACCTGAAATTTTCTGATCTGTTCTGAACTTATTGTTTATGATATGATCTAATCTGATCTGATTTATAAGATCTTATCTTTTATAAAATATATTATTACTTTGTAATTCATTATTATGCAATACATTATAAGATCTTATTTTTAGTATTATTGTTATTATCATTTTATTTCTATCACAACTTTTGCACAACTTTTATTATTATTAATAATAATTATTATTATTAATAATAATAATTATTATCATTATTATAATAACAACAATAATTATAATCATAATAATAGTTATTATTACTAAAAATAATTCTATAATCCAAGTCATTAATTTATAAGAGCACTTCTAAAATGTTTCACATTTTCCCTTAAAAAAGTAATGTTTCACACTTGAGAAGTCGACAGACTCAACTCATATTTTTTTATATAAAATAAAATAAGATATACAGACAACTATAAAACTGTACCTAAGTACTACTACTAATTTCTCTTTTACGTTGCTCACTACGCATTACTAAAATTTCATCCGATTGTTTGAGTTGGATATATTGATTTCAAGGACCATAAATATTGCACCAAGTAGAGCAGATTGTGATATGTTCAATGACTCTGCAAGAAAGAAATGGATAGGATGCAACTTCAAATAGCTAGTGAAATTTGGAATAGTTAGAGAGATTTGGAATTCGGTAGGAGAGGTATACCAGATCTAAATTTATAATTTGTATCGCGCACTTAGCTTATTTTGACATGTAATCCGAACTAATTAGTAGTTTCATTGTCATGAATTCGAACTATCATATTTTATATATTTCTTATTTTTGCGCCAATCTTATATTCTTAACACGTGGCTTTTAATTTTCTTTTATTTAATAACAACAAAATAACTTAAAATAATGATAACAATGACATTTATAAGGATAACAATGAGATTAATAATTATTACCAATATTAATAATTAATAAATACAACAGCAACAATAATAATCATTTTGAATAAATGTGTAGTACGTAGTAAATAATAGTATTAATAGTAATAATGAGTTTTTAAATATAAGCATGATCTGATCTGAACTTATTTTTTCTAATCTGATCTGATTTGAACTTATTTTTTTTGATTTGATTTGAATTTATTTTTTCTAATCTGATCTAAATAGAACTGAAATAAGCAAAAATAAGATGTACTGAACATAGGCTAACTCGTGCTTTGATGATAAAGAATTCAGATACTAGAGTCAATCGTAATTTTGTAAACCAACTGAGCTGAAACACACAAAGATTTTTGTTCTCATCTTACTTTATTCAATTATCTTGAGGTCTTCCTCTCATTGGGATCAAAACAAAAAATCTTAATTTATCCAATTTGAAAGCTAAGCTAGTAGCATGAATATATAATTAGAAAGACAACTAAAACTCTAGAAGGTTGACTCACTTATCAATTTTGAAAGCCAACGCTTTCTGACGATGATGCTGACGAAGGGTATGCAATTATCAATTTAGTACGGTTGATCTTGTTGGATCGCGTAATCAATATCAGTTAGTCGCACATCCTAATTAATTCGCAACAATCAAGTAAAGTTTGACATAATGGTGATAATTAGGCTCATGACTTCAAGAGGTAATGGGATCAATTCTATGGGTGCAGTTAGGGTGAAAGATTCCCTTAAGGTTCTTCCCTCACAATGAGTCTGACCTATAAAATTATCTAATTATAATTGCGGGATGTGCCAGTCTAGCATATCTTTTATCTTACCTGCTTAATATTTATTTAATTAAGTAGCATTAATATATTTCTTTGTGCTTTATCCGGGACAAGGTATTATAATTTATAAATTTACCAATTACAGTCTAAATCGTATTGTATATATATATATATATATAGGTGCAAGATCATATGAGAATGATCCTTAAATGAGAAATGCAAATGAATCTCAACCACACGATTGGATTAGAGTTACAACAATTGTTCATTAGAGTTATATCCCCTAAAAAATTTTGAGCCCAAATAAAAATACAATTTTGAAATTTTTTCTGATTTTCTTTTTTTGGAGTTAGATCACTTTTTCATTAGAGTTAATCACTTATTCATAAGAGTTTTAGCGCGTAAAATCCATTCTCATTTCTCATGTTACTATGCATTCTCATATGAACTCAATTATATATATATATATATATATATATATATATATATATATATATATATATATGTCAAATAAAAGTTGTAAGATAGTAGTAGTCGTTACATAGAATAATTAGCAATAAAACTTGTAAGAAGGATCCTCTATGAGTATTGAAGAAATGGTTCATGCTTAAAGAGCTAATAGGCACTCGTTCTTCTAGTTCTGTTATTGGCTTTTTTAATCATAAAGTTTATGACAATGATTAGCTCATTTCTTTTGAGTTGTAATAGCTTGGAATTTGTCTAGTTATGAGTGTGCGTTTTGACTAATAAGTTGGTTTTCGAAATTTGTCTAGATATGAGTCTATGTCTTAACTTCTAAGATATTTTTTTTGGCACAAGACTTTTTAAGTTTTTCAAAACCAATTTAAATGTGGTTTTCGATCCATTGCACAAATTGAGTAGTAGGTGTAATCGTGTAAATCTTATTCAAATATGAATTCTAGGGTTATCGTCAAATATCGAGGATGCATTGTCCATTATTTCACATAGAACGTAATCCGCACCGTGATCTAGAAAAGGAAAAAAATTGCTGACCGTCGTCACCTATGACAATTGACAACTTGCTTGCGTAGAACGTTCATCAGTAAGCTGATTGCTGAAGCTCAACTAAATGCAAAGTTGACAATGTTTTCAGTTGGACTGAATTTTAGTTCCTTTTTTTTTCTCTCTCTACCAAATCTTTACCGAAAAGTTACATACAATAACTGACACCTCCACTTTTCTTTATTAACCTACTAAAGCATACAACTTGTAGAACTGTACTACTATATTATGATAACATTATTGGTTCAGCAACAAATAAGTCAAACAATATTGTATAGTCATATAAAATATATACCCCAAAGTTTATAAATAACCTCAAATATTTGATTGTATGATTGTATCCATACTGACACAACACACAATACTTGTAAAAAAAAAAAAAAAAACACGGTACTTGAAAAACACAACCCAAAACAGAAGAAAAAATGACAATAAAGAGAAGTAGAACTATTTTTATCAAAAAGTAGATCATGTAAAGAGCACTATAGCCATGGCAAATTACTTGTTGATACTATCCCAAGGGCTAAAGACAACCGTGTCGCCTTATGAAAGGCGGGCTTTCGAGTGCAAGACTTGTAACAGACAATTTTCGTCGTTCCAAGCCTTAGGAGGGCACAGGGCTAGCCACAAGAGGGCTCGAACAACGAACGACAACGACCATTTGAGTGTTAAGGAAGCGTTGAAAATTGAAAATCGTAAGAATTACGAGTGCTCAATTTGTGGATTGACGTTCTTGAAGGATTTATGTCCTCGACTTAAATGCAATTACTAATATATAATGGATCGTATTATAGAGTTAATAAGTTCGTTATATTGGGTCGTCTATACGTCTTGCTAGAGGAAGCTATAGAACTTCGGATTAGTAAATAAATAAACCCGAAGCCCAATGTAACGGATCCTACAAGGTCACACATTAAACTTGGATCAACAAAAGAAACCTAGAGCCCAAGAGGGCCCTAAGGTGGCCGGCCAAGAGAGGAGAAAAGGAGAGAATCTGACCTAAATACTTTTATATATTTGGGTTAGGCAGAAAAGAAAACAGTCAGTTTATTCTCTTATTATTTTCTCTCTCCTATTCTCTCTCTTAAAAAGTCACGTAATACTCCTCAAACAAGAAAGAAGTTTTCTTCCTTTCCAACTAGCATTGGTGGAGTGTTGATCTGGGTTGGTGGACTAAGTAGAGGAATCGCATCTGAGATTCTCAATCCGGATTATTCAAGCTTTGTGGAAATCACGCTACAAAGGTTATTTCTAAACTTGTATGTGATCCTTAATTGTATATGCATGTGATCCTGATTTAAGTGCTTATGAATTTGATTCATGAAATTCCGCTTTATAGTACTTATATATTCCTACAGTGGTATCAGTTTTAGCCTCTTGCATATACAATTTTGGTCATAAAGTTTAGTTTATGTATGATTAATTTTAATTTGATTAAGGGGAGGAATTAAATTATGGATTGAATAATTAATTGAAATTTGTTAAAAAGAGTTTTAATTACTTTCTTTCTCAATATTTAATAGCTGATTTTTTTAACCTCCTAAACCCTAATTTTTGAAATTTATAAAATTCTGATTTTAGATCTCTAAATTTCGAAAATAAATTCATATTATTAATAAAATTTTCATGCTTAAAATCGTTTATGTATAAAGATAAATTCATATAAAAGGTGTTTTGTATGAATTAGTGATTAATTATATGAATAATCTGAAAATTAATTAAAATAGAGATTTTAAATTTAATTTTCTGTATTAAGCATAAAGAGTTATGTTTAATTTAAACAAGATCACTAAATTAATTTTACAATAGGTTGTAAATTTAATTTTCTTCAATTAAAAAAAAAAAAAAAAAAATTGAAGGAGGAAGAGGAGCAGCCATCGTGGCTACTCCGGTGGTCGGCCGGCAAGAAGCCGGGGGAGGGGTCGCAAACTGCCGGCGAGCAGTCGACGTCGGCGCGCAGTCGACGTCGGCGACTGAAACTTTGACAGCAACCACCGTGTATCGTGGGCTGCGGTTCGGCGTGTGGGCTGGCGCTGGTGGCTCTGCTGCCGGTGTCGGCTCACGGGTAATGAAACCGGCGAGTTGCCGGCGAGATCACCTGAAAAGGTGGCCGTTTTCTAGGTTGCGTGAAGGGTGGCAGCTTGCTGTTGGTCTTCACGTTTTCCAAAAAAAAAAAAAAAAAAAAAAAAAAAAAATCCTTTTAAGAAACGTGCCTAAAAACTGGGCAGCAGCAGTTTTTTTTGTTTTGTTTTATTTTGGAAGTTTTATTTTGAAAATCAGAATATTGAGAAAGATATAAATTTCAATTATGTTAATTATTGACTTGGTCATAAATTTCAATCCATAATCTGATTTTTTAATCTAATTAAAATTAATTAGGCTAGTTTTAAGGGATAGAATCTTTAGGTGATTAGATATTACTTAAAATTTTATCTTCTTGCTTTAATTAAGAATATTTGATATTTTAATTGATTGGCAAGTATAATATTGATATTATTATGTGGCTTTTATATTATGATATATTTGCTATGTATGACTAGTATGGCCCAAATTAAGATAGAAAATACGATCTGCGTATCGTGATGTATTCTTGTAATTTTAAATACGATCTGCGTATCGTTAAGTATTTTTGTAATTTATTTAATTTAGTTATTATGTAAATTATTTTTGATACTTATGTAATCCAAAGAAGAGTCCATCAAGAGAAGGCCCATGGAAAAGGTGGATGGAGATCCATGAAGAGTCCAAGAAGGAGCCATTGATGCTTAGTTCTTAGGATTAGGGGCCATACTAGATCATTTTATTTTCGCATTTTATTATTCTTTAAAATGCTTATAAGTTTATTGTATGTTGTTTGTTGATGCGTTAGAGTTCACTAATTCATAACATAATAAACTTAGGCCCCGTAAATATTAAGGTTTGCTTTTCCAAACATAAAGTACTTATAAAACCCTTAATTAATAGTAATAGGTCATGCCTCCGCAGGGTGTTATCATTAATTTTGGGATAATAAGGTAAAATTGCGAATTTTACAACTTAGTTTGGTTGTCCTTAACAAAATTATCAAAAGCGTTTTGAATTTTGAAGCAAGAGATAGTTAAACATGCGATGTTTATCCATCTAAACAAGAGTTATAAAGTGTTATAATTAGTAAAAGAGTTTACTTACCTTGATAATGTAACGTTAGATAAGGCCTCCGTCTGCTTAGTGTTACATGTTGATAGGATCTTGTAAAACACTTATTCATAGGGGACTTTAATTTTGAATAGGTGGTCAACCTAGAAACCTTTACATGTTTTAGGTTGCTTTATAAACATAAAATTGAACTTTGCCTTATTTTTCTGTCTGTAGATATCATGTCTAATAACAACAACAACAACTCCGGTTTCAACATTCGTCCTTTTCTGGAAAAGGACAGACTGAATGGTGAAAATTTCCTTAATTGGGAAAGGACCTTAAGACTCGTTCTGAGGTTTGAGGGTCGAGAGGACGTCTTAGATACCCCGCTTCCTGTAATAACTGATGAATCAACTGACGCTGAAAAACGTCGTGCAAAACAGGCTAGTGATAAGTCTATACCAATCACTTGTTTGATGGTAGCAGCCATGGAGCCGAACCTCCAAAAGAGGTTCGAAACCAAGGATGCCTACACGATCATGCAAGAGCTGCGGGCCATGTTTAAAACTCAGGCCCGAGTTGAGCGGTATGAGACTAACAGGGAGATCCTTGAATGTCACTTGAAGCCGGGTCAAGCTGTTGGCCCCCATGTGTTCGAAATGATGGGTCTTTTCGAAAACATGGAAAGACTTGGGTTCCCTTATAGGCTCGAGTTGGCTACTGACATCATTCTCCACTCACTACCTGAAAGTTTTAATCAGTTCAGAATGACCTACAATATGAATGAGTCTGAAAAGACTTTGCAAGAGCTGCATGGATTGTTGGTCAATGCTGAAAGGAACATCCCTAAGGTTGAACCAAAGAAAGAGGTTCTGTTGGTTCAAAAGGGAAAGGGTTTCAAAAAGAAATGGGCAGGAAAGAAGGACAAAGGCAAGCAAGTTGCCACTGTCGCTGAAAAACCTAAGCCAACCGCCAAGCCCAAGGTTGCTGCGGAAAGCAAGTGCTTCCACTGTCACAAGATTGGACACTGGAAGAGGAACTGCCCGATATACTTGGAGGAAATAAAGAAGTCTGGGGCTTCTACTTCAGGTATATATGTTATAGAAATCAATTTGACTTCTACTTCTTTATGGGTATTTGATACCGGTTGTGGTTCTCACATAGTTAATGATGTGCAGGGACTAAAAAGAAGTAGGAAGTTGGCAAAAGGCGAGGTAGAGCTACGCGTTGGAAATGGAGCACGAGTTGCTGCACTTGCCGTCGGGAGCTATAGTCTACACTTGCCATCTGGGCTTATTTTAGAATTAAATAATTGTTATTTCGTTCCTACAATAACTAAGAACATAATTTCGGTTTCAGTTTTGGATTCTGAAGGTTTTTGCTTTGAAATAAAGAACAAATGTTGTTCCATTTCTTACAATAATATGTTCTATGCCAGAGCTAATTTGATAAATGGTTTATATGTGCTTGATAAATCATTACAAGTCTATAACATAGATAGCAAGAAAAAGAAATCAAATGATTCTAACCTAACCTATATTTGGCATTGCCGAATGGGTCATATAAACCAAAAGCGCATTCACAAGTTACAAAAGGACGGTATAATTCCATCATTTGATTTCGAATCATTTGATGTATGTGAATCATGCTTAATGGGTAAGATGACAAAATCACCATTTACTGGAAAAGGTGAAAGGGCCAGCGATCTTTTAGGACTCATACATACAGATGTATGTGGTCCTATGAGCACAAAGGCAAGGGGAGGGTTTAATTACTTCATCACCTTCACTGATGATTTGAGTAGATATGGCTATATTTACTTAATGAAACATAAGTCGGAATCTTTTGATAGATTCAAAGAGTTCCAAAATGAAGTACAGAATCAACTTGGTAAGACAATAAAAGCACTACGATCCGATCGTGGTGGTGAATATTTGAGCCAAGAGTTTGATGATCATCTAAAGGATTGTGGAATTCTTTCACAATTAACTCCTCCAGGAACACCACAGTTAAATGGTGTATCTGAAAGGAGGAATCGAACATTACTAGATATGGTTCGATCTATGATGAGTCTTGCTGATCTTCCGATTTCTTTTTGGGGATACGCTCTCGAAACTGCTGCACACACACTAAATAGGAGCCCGTCAAAGGCTGTAGAAAAGACTCCATATGAGTTATGGAATGGAAAACCTCCAAACTTGTCTTTTCTAAAAATCTGGGGATGCGAGGTCTATGTAAAGCGGTTACTATCAGACAAACTCGCACCCAAGTCAGATAAATGTCTCTTTGTGGGATATCCAAAAGAGACAAGGGGTTATTACTTCTATAACCGTCAAGAGAACAAAGTGTTTGTTGCTCGTGATGGTGTCTTTCTTGAAAAGGAATTTGTTTCTAGAAAGACAAGTGGGAGTAAAATAACACTCGAAGAAATTCGAGATGAGCAACAACTGGACGTGGCTCACACCATGTCAGAGACGGCCCAACAAGACGAAAGTCATGTTGAGGAGATAACGTATTCAACGCGTGAACCTCCTACCGTCCCATTCGAAGTTGAATCAAGCGAAAATCTTCAAACTGTTGAAGAGAACGTTTCTCTTGATGCTCAGACCCCGCGTAGGTCTAGTAGACCAAGGATTCCAAACAAAAGGTTGGTTGATTTCCTAATGACTGAAATTCTGAAATTATGATTTTGGAAAATTCAGAACCTACTACCTACAAACAAGCTTTGACGAGCCCAGACTCTGAGAAATGGCTTGAGGCCATGAAATCCGAGTTAGACTCCATGTCTGAGAATAAAGTTTGGACACTGGTTGACTTGCCTGTGGGGTTAACCCTATTGGATGCAAGTGGGTGTTCAAATTGAAAACAGACAAAGATGGAAATGTCTATGTCTACAAAGCAAGACTGGTTGCAAAAGGATTCAGACAAGTTCATGGTATAGACTATGATGAGACCTTTTCTCCAGTAGCAATGCTTAAATCAATTCGGATACTTTTAGCGATTGCTGCATTTTTCGATTACGAAATTTGGCAGATGGATGTCAAAACCGCATTCTTGAATGGGTTCTTGAATGAGGATGTGTACATGACACAACCTGAAGGTTTTGAAGATCCAGAAAATCCTAAAAGGGTTTGCAAGCTTCAGAGATCCATTTATGGATTGAAGCAGGCATCTCGGAGCTGGAATCTTCGGTTTGATGAGGCAATCAAACAATTTGGTTTCATCAAAAGCGAAGAAGAGTCTTGTGTTTACAAGAAGTTTAGTGGGAGCAGCTTAGTCTTCTTGGTTCTGTATGTAGATGACATACTAATCATGGGAAACGACATACCAATGCTTGAGTCAGTCAAGGAATGGTTAAAAGAGTTGTTTCTCTATGAAGGACCTTGGAGAAGCTGAGTACATACTGGGAATTAAAATCCATAGAGATAGGTCTCGAAGGATGATTGGGCTGAGTCAAGAAACTTATATTGATAAGGTTCTTACAAGGTTCAACATGGAAAACTCGAAGAGAGGTTTCGTTCCCATGTCACATGGCATATCGCTTAGCAAGAGTCAGTGCCCGACTGAGCCTGATGAGTTAAAGCGAATGAGTAGCATTCCTTATGCTTCGGCTATAGGGTCTATTATGTATGCCATGATAAGTACTCGACCTGATGTTGCATATGCCTTGAGCATGTGTAGCAGGTTCCAAGCAAATCCAGGAGAAGCACACTGGACTGCAGCTAAGAGCATCCTTAAGTACTTAAGGAGGACTAAAGGCATGTTCTTAGTATATGGGGGACAAAGTGAGTTGGTTGTTGAAGGTTACACGGATGCAAGCTTCCAAACCGACAGAGATGACTACCGCTCTCAGTCAGGGTATGTCTTTCGTCTGAATGGAGGAGCAGTGAGCTGGAAGAGCTCAAAGCAAAGCACTGTAGCAGACTCTACGACAGAATCAGAATATTTAGCAGCAGTTGAAGCAGCTAAGGAAGCAGTTTGGATAAAGAAATTCTTGACAGAGCTGGATATCGTACCTAGTGTTCTGGAAGGAATTGAGTTGTTTTGTGACAACAATGGTGCTATTGCGCAAGCAAAAGAGCCAAGGTCACATAACAAGTCCAAGCATGTGATGAGGAAGTATCACCTCATTCGAGAGATAGTTGACAGGAAGGATGTCAGAATCTGCAAAGTTCATACGGATGAGAACGTGGCTGATCCGCTAACTAAACCCTACCTCAACCCAAGCATGAGTGTCACGCTAGGGCTATAGGCTTGAAGCAAATGTTAGAGTGGCTTTAGATTGTACTAGGTTTAGAGAAACTTATTACAATGTAAAGACATGGTTTTGCTATTTATGTTTATGATAATAAATTTTGTCTTATTTAATTTTGGTTTGGTATTAAATAAAATGTCCAAAATATATCTTGAATTCTATGGTTTTGTCAAATATGTGATTTGATGAATGAAACACCATAAGTGAACAGAATTATAATACCTAATCTAAGTCATTAAACTGGACATAAATGACTTATTAAAGGGATTAGCATATAAGATTGATTGATAGCGCCGTTTCATGGGCTATGGAAACATAGAGATGTTTAATCAATCATATGGACATGTATAGTTGATACATAGTCGAACTTGACCTACTTAGAAGTTTTATAACTTCGAAATTATATTAGTAGATTCCTGAGACATGAGTAGAACATTACTTAGCCCAATGATTAGTATAGCTTTGATACTGTCAAACGTCATGCCGTAAAAGGGGACTATAAAGGCAGCATTCAGGTTGTGCTAAAAGTTGAGTGGGAGTATTGGTTACTACAAGATTGGAAAAGTCCTCCTATATGAGATAGGATAGGTGTCTTGGCCCCTTGAAGAGTGAAAAATTGAAAATGCATGGCCGTGCTCAAATGGATCATTCGATGATCATTTGTTTGACAATTTGAACTCGGATTTCAAGGAATAATTTGAAAGCTAGTATGGATGATATAGAAATATGATCATACTATCAAATTAAGACATTAAGAGACTTGAGGAATAAAAACATTGCACACTCGTCTCGGACAAGTGGGAGATTGAAGGATTTATGTCCTCGACTTAAATGCAATTACTATATATAATGGATCGTATTATAGAGATAATAAGTTCGTTATATTGGGTCGTCTATACGTCTTGCTAGAGAAAGCTATAGAACTTCGGATTAGTAAATAAATAAACCCGAAGCCCAATGTAACGGATCCTACAAGGTCACACATTAAACTTGGATCAACAAAAGAAACCTAGAGCCCAAGAGGGCCCTAGGGTGGCCGGCCAAGAGAGAGGAGAAAAGGAGAGAAATCTGACCTAAATACTTTTATATATTTGGGTTAGGCAGAAAAGAAACAGTCAGTTTATTCTCTTATTATTTTCTCTCTCCTATTCTCTCTCTTAAAAGTCACGTTATACTCCAAACAAAGAAGAAGTTTTTTCCTTTCCAACTAGCATTGGTGGAGTGTTGATCTGGGTTGGTGGACTAAGTAGAGGAATCACATCTGAGATTCTCAATCCGGGTTATTCAAGCTTTGTGGAAATCACGCTACAAAGGTTATTTCTAAACTTGTATGTGATCCTTAATTGTATATGCATGTGATCCTGATTTAAGTGCTTATGAATTTGATTCATGAAATTCCGCTTTATAGTACTTATATATTACTACAGTTCTCAATTGGGCAAGCACTCGGCGGCCATATGAGGAGGCATCCAGTAACTTCTTCTGTTCATCATCCTACTGTTTCTTCGTCTTTGTCAAGTTCACCTGCTTTTGATTATTCAGTAAGACCGAAGAGGGAAAGTATTTTAAGTTTGAATTTGAATTTGACTCCCCAAGAAAATGGATTATTGGAGATGAATATCGTTGATCCTATTTTAGCTTAACCTTTTGTATAAATTCTACTTATAAAATACACTTATATACAATATTTTCAGGCTTGTGATCAAATTTATACTTTTTGGTTTAGATACATACTCCTTCCGTTTCATTTTAATTTACACACTTACACTTTTTATGCATGTCAATGCAAAACTTTGAGGACATATATCTTTAGTTTTGTATTTGTAAAAATTATAAAAAGTACATATTAATAAAATACATGTTATGATGAATCCAACAAGATCCCACATGATTATATTTTCATTCGCGTAAAAATCACAAATGACAGTCAAAGTGAAATTTGTGAATAGTGTAAAATATCAAAGTGTAACAATCAAAATGAAACGGAGGGTGTTACGTAGTACGAAACTAGTAAACTAATACAACAACTCCCAACTTCGGGTTCTTGATTTGGAGACTTGTGCAACAATGATTGGGCTCGGATCCCGGTACAGAACTCTGATCAGCAACCTGCAAAAATGGGACCACCCTGGAGGTTTGGATGGTATTTCCCCCTCCGATGCTTAAGTCAGATATCAGGGATATGAAAGAACTTTTAGAGAGAGAAAGTAGAGAGAGAGAATTTATGGCAGAATAACAGTACTATGCTCTGAAAAACGTACATTTCCCCTGATTTCAAGGACTATTTATATTGTTTGAGATGATTGCTGTACCTTGATGTCACCCTAATTAAAGAGCATCTGATTGGCTAAGCAGTAAAATGGTGACACGTGGCAAGTACTGATTGGTTAGAACACCTTACCTTTATACAGGAGTATAAGAGGTTTTAGTTGGGCCTAAGTACAGATTTGGGCCATAAGAGTGGTTTTAGTACAAATTTTTCCTCAGAAAAGTGTACTTTAGCCCACATAATCTTCTGACCCATGTACTTTACTTTCATAAACATATTCCACATGTATGGCTAGGATGAAGCCACGTGTCATCTTGGTAACCCTTGATTTTTAGGTTACAACATTTGCCCCTTAAAAGAGGAAGTTACTTTTTAGGCGCCAAGACGGTTTATCTTCCTCTTTTAACCGACCTGGAACTGCCCTTCTCTTTTTCAAAAAAGAGGCGCCATTTTGCCGGTCTCCACAGGTCAACTTTCAATGGCAACGGTTACTTTTACCGGATGAGGGGTCACTTTCACCCCTCTATAAATACGTGACTTTGTCGTTTCTGAAATCATTTTAACACCGCTGAGAAAATTTCTAGAGAGAGAGACTCTGCAATTTTTACTGAGCTTTTTAGAGAGATAAGTGACTCCCGTCCGAGCTCTTGCATTCTGCTACTCCGTTCGTCCGAAGTTTCATTCGTCTTTGACACTCGTCCGAACATTTTCTACAGGTATTTCCTCATTCATTTCTTTTGTATTTTTAAGCATATTTTAAGAAAATGGATTCGTCCTCTTCATCGAACAATCCCGGCCGCTCAAGGGTTGGTACTAACCCTAGAACAGAGGGCCTTTCTTCCTCGGCATCTTCTAGAGTTGGACCTATCTCGGCCGGACATGCATTCTTTTCTTTAGTCATGGACGGCAAAGTCAAACGACCCAGTCTTTACCTGTGCAGGGTAATCTGGCGCGCGTCAAGCAAACGGCTCGTATCAGACGAGGGGTTAACATGCCGGCCTCCAGCTCGGAAATGGAGTCATCAACTGGACGGATTCCCGCTGATGGAGAGCAAGAAGTCCAGAGTGCTCGTCCTACAAACCCAAGTCCGTCTCCTGAATTCGTCCAGGAGGAATCTGAAGTTCGGGGCTCTCCAGACCCCAGCCCGTCCAATCCAAGGGTGGCCTCAGATGAGTCGAATGAAGCCGAAACCTCTTCTAACCCGGCTAGCGACTCAGACAAGCCATCCACAACTTCTTCTGAAATAAGGCGGCATCTTGGCCCCCTGTCTGACCCTAAGTATATCCTGGCCGAAAGCGGCTGGCTAGGATGAGTAGGTTCTCACCTTGACCACCTTTTTCAGCCATACCCATGCCGGGGTATCGGTTTGTTCTTCCTGGCCGGGAGGACACTATACGTAGTGCTCCTGCTGGCCATTTTGTTGTTTATCGTCTGGCCTTAGATGCCGGACTGCGTTTTCCTTTGCACCCCTTCATCAGCCGACTCCTTTATTACTACAACATAGGACGTAACCAACTTGCCACAAATTCATGGCAAAACATCCTGACCTTTATAGCCGTCTGTGAATTTAAGGGCGTCGATCTGTCCATGGCGGCCTTCTCACAAATACACTACGTCTCCAAGGTTCCCAAAACTGTTGATGGGGCCTGGTTTAGTGTTTGTAACCGTCAAGGCTTCATGACGTCTTGGGACAAGACGTCCAAGATGCATGCTTGGAAGGTCGAGTTCCTGTTCGTCCAAGCTCCCAACGAGGCGGTAGCCAGACGATATCGCTTTACTAGCCGGGCTGCTACCAATGCTGGACGAACAACGTCCTTTCTGGAGCTGGAATACAGCTCGGCTGAAGAGTTGGTGGAATACTTTAGAATCTCGGAGTATTCCATCAACGACGTCTCCTTCAAGGGTCCGTCCAACTGGATCCCTTTCAAGGAGATGTTTTACATCGACGATTTCTTGGTCGCGGCCGGTTTGCGGCGGGCCGAGGATAGAGGTATACCCTGCAATAATCTCTAAGTAAATGCCCTCGTCCTATTTTTAGGATCTTAACCATCCCTGTCTTATGCAGACTCGGCCAAGGCGAAACTCAGAAAATCTTGGAGGGGAGATATGAGTTCATCCAAGTTCACAGACTCCTTCTGGAAGGAGTTCAGCAAAACTGGTGCTGAAAAAAGGACGGACACCCTGGTATGAAAATATTTTTTTTTTTTTTGGACGAGTCTCATCTTTGATGAGCAAAACGTCCTGAATTGACTCTGGACGGTCTCCTCCTCTGAAGGGCAGCACGTCCAAGGTTAATATCGGACGGTCTTCCCCTTTGATGACCAGAACGTCATAAAGATTCTGGACAAGCTCCCTCTCCGTGGAGCAGAACGTCCATAGTTAACTTCGGACAATCTTCACCTTTGATGACCAGAACGTCCTGGAGTGACTTTGGGCGAACTCCCTCTCTGAGGAGCAAAACGTCCAATGTTGTCCCTGGACGTCTTCCTTTTTCGAAGGACAAAACGTCTTGGGATGACTTGGACGAGCTCCCTCTTTACGGAGCAGAACGTCCAAAGCTGTTTCTGGACGTCTTCCTTCTTCAAAGGATAGGACTTCCTGAGCTCATTTGAACGGTTTCCTTTTTCTTCCAAACTTTCCTTTAGATTAATCATTTCTACTTAACTTTTTTCAGAAAAATGCCCCAACGTCCAAGGCGTTGGCGGAGAAGGCGGCCTTCAAGAAAAGACCGGCCACCACCAGTGATGCCCCCCCTCGAAAGAAATTAAAGGGGTTCACAGCGAAGAAGAAGAAATCATCACGGCCTGCTCCCAAGGTCGTGATTAATATTCCTGCTGAGGACGACCCTCCCAAGGTCGAGGAACTGGCCTTGGCTACTTGTAGGGGCCCTGTCGGCCCACTGGCCACTGAGCATCCGGACGCGGATGTTCATTTGGCTGGAGCAGGGACCCAACCTGCCATGCCGGACGCGGCCGCGGACGGGTCTGCCTATTCTGGGCCAGTTGCCAAACTGGTTTCTTAGATGCCGGAGGCATACAGGACGGCCTCCAGATCCTCTGGTCAGTCTTATCACTCTAACATAGTTAGAACCTTGCGCGTTGGCGGGCGGCCAATGAGTCCCTCCAACCGTCAGACTGTCGTTATGCCCGTCAGAAATACTGACGAGGCAACTCTTTCAGATAAGGGAAAGAGCATAGCTGAAGAAGCTCCAGCCGGTTCTCGAACTCTTTCTGACGACGAGTTTTCGGCCGCTTTTTCGAAGATGAGCTCGGCCGACAGAGAGAAGCTCAAGCTGGAGCTTTTCAAATGCTTCCCTGAACCTTACATCAAGGGTTTGATGGGAGCTACATCAGGGCATGTTGGCTACATGTCTCAACTGGCTGCAGAGGTAACTTTTTCTTTGGACGTTTTGAATTCTATACTTAGATGTATTTTATCAATTTTGCATCTGTTCTAACACTTTTCGTCTTTCTTTTGACAGCTCTTTGCTCGCAGCTTTATTGCCGAGGACTGGGCAAAGCAGCTGAGGAAAGAGAACAAGAAACTGGTTACCGATGTTACCAAAGCTGCCAATCATGCCCAGTTCTCCATACCGAGCAGGAGTTACTGCACCAGCAGTCGAAGACGGCCTGGGAAAAACGGTCGGCTGAGATGGAGGGCCAAATTAAAAACTATCTCCTCCGGCTGACCAGTCTTCTAGACGAGAGGGACACTCTCCAGAATGAGAGGAATGTGGCCTTGCTGGCCGCGGCGGAACTCAGAAGAGAGAACCGCTATCTCCGAGGGAAGGGCCATATGCTGAAGTTGGAACTTTCGGCTACTGAGGAGGCGGCCAAGGAGGCTATGAACGAAGTGATCAATACTTCGAAGGCTTGGGCTATGCAGGTCTTTGAAATGCTGGCCGAGGAGGACGACATCCCAAGGTATGTTCGCCGGCTAGAATTTCAAGAGAGTCTGCACAAGGCTAACATTAAAGGGGAGGACCCCCGTCTTCCAAGAATCCTCTGAAGATGAAGAGGAAGACGAAGCTGAAGCCCAAGACAAAGAGAACAACACTTCTCCAGAGGCTTAACTTTTCCCATTCCCCCTCTCGGCCGCAGGCCTTTTTGTACTTGTAGTTTTTTAGTTTTTTAGTTTTGCTTTTGTAATTTTTAGATTAGCTAGTAATCTTTTCTTTTATCTATAAAAGAGTTATCTTTTTCCATTTCCCATGCTTTATACTTTCATGCAATGGACGCCTTGTTTTATGATCAAACATTTATGCCCAAGTACAAAAGCAATTCGTCCTATCACTTTTCATTTGATCCCATGGCTCTTTTTGGCCGAACATACCAAGACGTTTATCAGTTGTCTAAGTTAAAAACTTTTTTTAAAAAATTGTTAAGTTAATATCAGCCTGAATTTTGGTAATCATTCGTCATTGAACAAAGACTTAGTTATTTTTAATAAATTAGGTCCATATATATCCCCCTTCTTGGACGAGGAGGTTTTGGTAACCTTCCTTTACTTCAAGAAGGAAAAAGACCATAATTTGCTTAAATAACTTGGACGTTTTATGAAGGTGATTGCAACCCGTCCATCTTTGTTATATTGTAAAATAACTTGTTCCTTTACTAAGTTTGGGCTTTTGGACGAAAAGTAGGATGCCTTTACTAAGGCGTCCTAATTCCAGCCAACCTTGTTTAGGAGATGTTTAACTCTTTTAAGTAAACAGACGGCGGGCCAATTTTATGTACTTATCCATATTAGGATGATAACATGTTGGCCGATCTCCTAATAGAAGGTGCTTTTACTTGCTGCTCTGTTTTATTAGTTAGCTTTGGACGATGGTATGTAACTTAAGCAAATAAATCAAACAGAAAGACAGTCATAGGAGGGAAGTAGAACTGTATTATATGAATTTTGCTTGACGAAGAGCCAAGGTACATGTATACATTTCTACTTGTTTCATTGTCAGGCACTAAGAAAGGATTACACTTTTTCAAGATATCTTAAACATAGTATTTTTTCAAAGTATCAGAGTTCCACGTCCTAGGAATAGAACGTCCGTCCATGCCTTCCAGACGAAAGG